>NC_069004.1:17422416-17432421 GCF_001194135.2 Octopus bimaculoides
AAAGAGTTTGGGAAATTTTCTATGAAAAACTCCAAAAATGATCTACAACTCCTCACCACCCCATCCCGCTGTCCAAAAGTGAAAATGAACGGCTGTTTTGTTGGTTTGCGCATGCGTAGATTTATAGTGAAACAGCAAAAGGATCACGGCGTGTGAAGCCCTTATCATTAAACTCGACATTCTAAAAATAACAGCTAAATGTTTGGAGAATTTTTGTGTTTGTGCGTGCGTGCACGCAACAATTTCTACAGCTTATCCGAATGAACAGAGAAAGTACACAGAAACAGGTTTTACATACCAGTCGTATACGTCGGTTTTGTGTTATTCGCTTTAAAGGTTACACTATTTTGAAGCGCGATTTTTATGTCATTGAATGTGCTGTAAACGAATTTAGGGGTTAGCAAGTATGGTGTTATTATATATATTTACTCTTGTGTTTTTCTCCGTCACAACATATGAATGAGAAAGGAAGGGGTGATGGCAAATTGGTAGTGGGAGTGTTTCAACTGTGTGAGTATGTGTGTGTGTATGTAAAAAGGGAGGTGTGTGAATGTTTGTGCGTGTGTGTGCAATAGAAGTTGGATGGTGAACATTCAATGGTGAAAAGAAAAATCAAACAGCGTTTCAACTCTGTGTGAATATATGTGTATGTGTGTGCATGTTTGTATGTTTAAACCAGCATTCTTTCAGTAACAAACGACGATCAATATCACATCTCAAAAGACAACCACTAGATAACATTAACAAGTGTATTAATTTGATTTACCATCCATATTTATATATAAAATACTACAATTAGCCATCATTTTTGCCAGCACAGAGCCAGATAAGAATTTGGTAAATATTTACACTAACACCATACTTGCTAAATTCGTTTACAGCACATTCAATAACATAAAAATCACGCTTCAAAATAGTGTTTAGCGAGTATGGTGTAATTGTAAATAAATATCAAAGGTAACTTTTAAAGCGAGAAACACAAAACCGACGTATACGACTGGTATGTAAAACCTGTTTCTGTGTACTTTCTCTGTTCATCGGATAAGCTGTAGAAATTGTTGCGTGCATGCACACACAAACACAAAAATTCTCCAAACATTTAGCTGTTATTTTTAGAATATCGAGTTTCAAGATGAGGGCTTCACATGCCGTGATCCTTTTGCCGTTTCACTATAAATCTACGCATGCACAAACTGACAAAACAGCCGTTCATTTTCACTTTTAGACAGCGGGATGGGGTGGAATTTTTCATAGAAAATTTCAAATATATTTTCTTTTTCTATATTCTTTATCTCTGTATTTTCCCATGTAGACTGATAAAGAAAATTTCAAAAAAAAGTTAAAAATTAAAAATTGTGGGGTCGAGGTTAAACATTTTGAAAATGTGGTCTTTTGCATATTCAGAATCTCCATCATCGAAAACATAGGAATTTGGTGAAAAAAAATTAAAACAAAGATTGGAAAGATTGCTTTTAATGGGGGACTGTGTGCCAGGTCCGCCTTTTTTGGCAAGGTTAAATATTTCTACTACTCACAAAAATCTACAATTACAAAAAGCATGACATGCTTAAGGAGTCTCTCTGCACAGTCAATTGGACTGGTTAAAAACAGTAGCCAAACTTCTCACAAAAGGTTTGCTAAACAACAACAGCCTAGTAAGTATCATCACCACCACAACACATTCCAACATTACTATACCAACACTATCACCACCAATAATACAATTACACACACTAAGACAACAGCATAAAAACCAACAATGCCATCACAATGCTTTCACATATACAACTTCACCATAACAACCACCCCAGAAACACTATCACCATCGCTGGAGTGTCTTTTTATAGGTCTTGTCTAAAGGAAGGACACAACAGATAATGTCCTGGATACATTATCTGAAGGTAAGATAAGATAATAATTGGAGCATCTTTGATCATAGGTCTGCTTAATTAGAGTTTACCTAGGGCTAAACAACAAGCAGCAAGACTAGATTATACCACCACCTCAATAATACAGTGTGTGTATATTTATATACATGGCTGTGTAGGCGCAGGTATTATTGTATGGTTGGTTAAAATGTTTGCTGCCCAAACTACAAGATTTCAGGTTCACTTATGAGAGATTGTCAGATGGAAACTGAAAGGTGTGGGGAAAAGATAGAGACATAAGATGCTGGAGATGAAAATATCCTGTAAAGTGGTTGGCGTTAGGAAGGACATCCAGCCGTAGAAACCGTGGAGCCTGGGCAACTCATCAACTGGCTAGCTCCTGTCAAACTGTCCAACCCAAGCCAGCATGGAAAATGGATGTTAATGATGATACACATACGTTTCTTCCAGTTTCCATCCACCAAATCCACTGACTAGGCTTTGGTCAGCCTGGAGCTATAGTAGAAGACACTTGCTCAAGGTGCAACACTGTAGGATTGAACCTGACACCATGATTAGAAAGCAAGCTTCTTAATCACACATATGTCTATATACACATATATATATATTTGTAGAAGTGTGTACATGTGTAGGAGTATATGGAGATGCCAGTGACTGTGTGCGTATTTTAAGTGTGTGTGTTTAACATCATTTTCACCATGCTTGCATCAATGGCCTAAGTCTTCAATAGCAGTTTGTATCTCCAGTCAACTCAGTCCTTTGTCAAGATCAGTTTTCATCACTTCATTCCATATCTTTTCTTGTTACATGTGGGTGGAACCCACAGGTTGGGGAGTAGCAGATAGCAATAGTACAGTGAGACAGGTCAGGGGGTAAGCAGAGAGCAATGATACAGTGGCACAGGGCCAAGAGGACAGGATTGAAGAGTAGAAGGTAAGCATAATGCATTAAGTGGAAATGTACGGAAGAGAAGAGATGTAGAGTCGTAGTTTGGTTTGTTGTGGTAGAGTGTGTGAGAAGTTTTCTTGTTAAGTGTGGGTGGGGGACACAGTGCTTCTAGAACTCAGTTTCACTGATGTGGGTGAGTCTTCTCAAGAACTTCATATTGCCAGACACCTCAGTCCTTTGTCATTTCCTCCATGAAGCCCAACTTCCTGAGATTGGTCCTTACCATTTCATCCCATGTCTTCCTGGGTCTCATCCACTTTCAGTGATCAGCACTTCTTTATGCAGCTGTCCTCATTCATACGCATCACATGTCCAATCCAACGTAGTCTTCTCTCTTGCGTGCTACATTTGATTTCTCTTATGCCCAACAATACATTCGCACTTTGTCAGACATGCGCACTGATGTTGCACATCTAACGGAGCATACTACCTTCATTTCTCTCCAGTCTACGCATGTCTTCTGTATTCAGAGCCCATGTCTCACTACCATGGAGTATAGCTGTTCACACACAAGCAACATACAGTCTACCTTTCACTTTGAGAGAGAGTCCTTTTGTTGCCAACAGAGGTAATAGCTCTCTGAACTTCCTCCACCCAATTCTTATTCTAGAACCAATACTTTCAGAGCATCCTCCACCATTGCTAATTTGGTCACCTAGGTAACAGAAACTATCCACAACCTCAAGAGAGCTTCCTGGGCATTTGAGAGAATCTATCTAAGTCCCTTGTACTCTTAGTGATTATTGCTCTTGCACATCTGCCACATACAAAGACGACTTTATCTGTGATTCCACTGCACCTCTCATGTGTCCATAGTTTACACTGGGTGCAGCAAATGGAATTACTTCCAACTCCTTTCCTACATATTGAGCAGGGCCATTTGCCTGACGGAAAGAGAGTTTTATCTTCTTTCTTACTAACAATAACTTTGGTCTTTGCTAGGTTAACTTTAAGGCTCTTTGATTCCAGGTTTTGTTTCCATACCTGGAATTTCTTTTCCAATTATGCTAAAAATTCTGCAATAAGAGCAAGGTCATCAGCATATAGCAGTTCCCATGAGCACCCAGTTTTGAATTCCTCTGTTATGGCCTGAAGGACTATAATGAATAAGAGTGGGCTGACAAATGAGCCCTGGTGAACCCCTACCTGAATGCTAAATTCATCATTGTATTCATGGCCAACTCTCACCTTACTGACAGCACCACTATACATGGCTTGTACAACTATAACAAACCACTCCTCTACTCTTACAGATCACCATATAACAGAGTGGGGAAATCTGTCGAAAGCTTTCTCCAGGTTGATGAAAGCTAAGTACAATGGCTTACTTTTGGCCAAGTACTTTTCCTGCAGTTGTCTCACAAGGAAGATGGCATCTGTGGTACTCTTCCCAGGAACAAAACCAAACTGCATCTCATCCAATTTAATTCTATTTCTAATCAATTGAGCTATAATTCTCTCAGTAATTTTCATGACTTGGTCTAGCAGTTTAATACTTCTGTAGTTGTTTCTATCTAAGGCATCACCTTTACCCTTGTAGCAGCTAACTATAATACTACTACACCCATCGTTGGGGATGGTGCTTTCCTGAATAACCTGATTAACTATATGGGTGACTAAGCTGTATTTTATGCCACCAGAAATTTTAATCATCTTGGCAACGATTCCTGATGGCCCAGGGGCTTTTCCTGTCTTCATATATATACATATATATATCAGTGGCGACTCCAGCACTCAGGCTTTCAGGCTTAGCCTGAGTATAAATTTAGTAAAGTGAATGTGTATTTGCAAGCTGATTTAATTTCTGGCAACACTGACTTCAAGTGTGTAATTTCAGCCAATAAGTTGGGCTCCTATTATTGAACCTGGTCGCAGTTCATTTATTTTCCTTCAGTGTCTGGCAGTCGTCTTAGAGGTACCTAGTGTCAAAAAATATCATTCGTAGCAGACTTTCTCTCGACATTGCTCACAGGCAGCTGACTCGGGTTCAGAAGTTACAGCCCAAGTTGTTATCTCTAAATCGTAAAAATTGAAAGTAATTCAAATTTAATGTTTTCTTGAAATAATAAATTTCTAAAGAGATTAGGATTTAAATTCCAATCTAAGTTTCTGTTCTACAATATTCTGAAAGGAACGAAAAGTGATCTAGCAATTTGGGCTAATTACAAACGAGCCTGGCAAGTGAAAAGGACTAACTGACAGTCAGATCGGTGATGCTTGTGGTGCACTCTGCCTTCCTTATTTGATTGCTGTTATACAGTAGTAATTCGGGCTTAATACGAATGAGTCTGGTAAGGTGTAAAAGACTAACTGGCATCTCTTGTCAAGAATACAGGCGAGAGGCAGATCGCTGATGATTGATGTGCATTCCGCCTTCCTTATTTGATTGCTGTTATACAGTAGTAATTCGGGCTTAATACAAATGAGTCTGGTAAGGTGTAAAAGACTAACTGGCATCTCTTGTCAAGAATACAGGCGAGAGGCAGATCGCTGATGATTGATGTGCATTCCGCCTTCCTTATTTGATTGCTATTACTCTGTATGTCTGTGTGTAAAGACCAGTTGTGTCTTGCATGGTTGCCTTAATTTTTACCCTTAACTTAGAAATGGAGAAAGACATAGTGCTAGATATATAAAATAAACCATTTGGGGCATTATTTCATTAGAAGCAGCAAACTTGCTTACTGTTAAATTATCTGTGGATATGTTATGTAAGTCTGTGGTGTGCATTATGTCTCTTACTTTGTGTACATGTGTCTCATGCGAAATCTGTGTTGAGCCCAAGTGACGCTGTTGACCTGGAGTTGCCTCTGAGATATATATATACGTATATATATGCTGTGGCTGAATGGTAAGAACTACATGGTTCTTGGTACAGTCCCACTGTGTGGTACCTTGGGCAAGTGTCTTTTACTATAGTCTTGGGCCGACCAAAACCTGTCATTTATGCGTGTGTCTTTATGTCTGTGTTTGTCCATCACCACTGCTTGGAAACTGGTGTTGGTGTATTTATGTCACCATAAATTAGTAGTTTGGTTGATAGAATAAATACCAGGCAAAAAGATTTAAAAAATACAGTACTGGAGTTGATTTGATCTACTAAAATTCCCGAAGGCTACAATGTAATGACTAGAACAAGTAAAAGAGAAAAGACATAACTACACTGCATAATTTGATCCCACCACCCTTTTGTTGTTGAAGATGGCAAGTATTATTGTGAATCCTTTTTGTAACATGTATATATATATATATATATATATATATATATATATATATAAGGATCCTTGTGGCAAATAAAAAGAAATTTAGTTACTAAATAAAGTACCAGTGAAGTAGTGTGTGTGGAATTTAATTGACTTCAACCCATACCAAATTTATAGCCTCTGATTGGATATCAAATGAAAGCCTCAACATCATATCCTTATTTTGGCAGTTCAGTAAGTTTACAGCAATAATAGTAATTTGTGGGAATTGAATCTGCTGACACATGCACCAATATTTATATCTGCATTAGGGCAGAAACTACAGCTGATAACCTATTTCATGAAGTTGGAGAGAATGAGTATTAATTTTATCATACAGTCCAACCCACACCTGCATGGAAGCCAGATATTAAATAATGCTATTATTATTATTATTATCTATTCATTCACTTTCTGCTTACATAGAAAAGCAACCAGCATGACCCTTTTTCTGGATTCCCAAGGCAACTGGGAGGAAGGGAGGAAATTATCCTCAAATGGAGAACTCTACTAAAGCCACCCAAGGCCAGATATTAATGTTAAAACTGAGTGACAGTTAACTTACTAATAAAATAACAATTAACCCTTCGTTCGTCACATGGGGTGTGTTGTTGTCTCAAATTCTTTTAAATGCTCATAATTTCTAGTTGGCAACTAATTTTTTTTCCTCCCTTCTTCTACTCTTCTGACTCAGTGAGGGTGTGTTGCAGGTGGTGTGGCGCAGTCATGGCTCAGTTGTTGTGGTAGGTAGACATTGTTCCATGTGACTATGCAGTTTTTATTTAATATATATTCTAATGGAGATTGTCTGTTATGTTATTTTTTAATGTTAATATTCAGCATAGATATTTAAAAAATCCACAAAGTGGTATATTCTGTGGGTATTTTCAAAATAAATGTGATCTGAATCTAAGACTTTTTTAGTTTTTCCTTAATTTTATAATTTATTTTATTATATTAATATCAATCAGCTCCAAGGGTTTCAAACTTCTCAGCAGTGATTGCAGATATATCCTGAATCAACAGAATGAGTATGTTTTACATAATACTAAAACTATAAACACTTTTGTATTGGGGTGTGTAAATACCCCATGTGATTAACCATGTTTGGAAAGGTCAGGTGACTAGCAAAAGGTTAGGGAAAGTATAAATTAAACCAAAATTCCCAAACCATCATTCTAACAGAATTGGTAGTCTCTGAGCATGGTGTGCCACTTTCACTTATTCCAACTTTCATATCAGTTTCTTTGGTGACCACAGAAGAATGTCTGCTTTTTTTTTGTTTTTTTGACACTTTGCTGTGACCAGCTTGTTAGTCATCGGGAATATGTTTATGGGTGCAGCTGACAAGTTTTTTGAATCTTTATCATTGAGAGATGTGTTTGTATAAGATTCTTCAGAATTTCTTAACTGTTTGTTATTGCTTATTTTTGTGCTGTTATTATTTAACCCCAATAAGGTGGTGAGCTGGCAGAATCGTTAGCACACCAGGTGAAATGCTTAGCGGTATTTCATCTGTTTTCATGTTCTGAGTTCAAATGCTGCCAGGGTTCACTTTGCTTTTCATCCTTTCGGGGTCGGTAAAATAAGTACCAGTTGAGCACTGGGGTTGATGTAATCGACTTACTCCCTCCCTGCAAAAATTTCAGGCCTTGTGCCTATAGTAGAAAAGATTATTTAGCATCATGCTGGCTATAAACAAGCAGACAGGACTACATTACCTGTCCCCAAGTTCTTTTCATGTGTACATGTGTGATCTAACTTAGGTCTGGTTCATAGTGTAGTCCTAAATTAACAATCTAAAATTGATAGCAATTCAATCTAAATTTGAATTTACCCTCGATCAGAAATGTTGAGAACAAACTAAATGATTAATTAACATTTTTGTTTATTTTGACGACAGTTTGCATCAAGTCAAAAATTTAGTTGGGCCTTCCATGATGATCAAACAGATACCAGCTTAAGTTCGAGACAGTGGAAAGTGTTAAGTTCTCAAATTACTGCCTATTACTGATATCTCCATAGGAGTCCTAGACAAATGGGGTGGAATACTAAAATAAAAGAGAGATGGGACTAGATTTAGGAATTACAACAGAGTGGGATAGAATTATTGGTACTACTTTAGTGTGCAATCTACACTATGGAATGACCTGATCTAGGATAGGGGCTAGGATTTAAGCATTAGGGTTAGATTACATACTAAAGTTTAAATCGCCAGGTAAGGTGCATGCTAATGTGGGATACAATTATCAGCCCAATCCAAAGTGCCAGACATCAGAAGCCTAACAGTTCTGAAACTATAACTAACTTCACAGTCACTATTTCTGAATACACACACAGAATTTAGTAGTCTATCTACAGATAAGTACAAGGTTAAACATTATATATGTAAAATAGCACAGCTTGGAAGTATATATCATAACAGAAGAAAGATTTTAAAAAAATTTAAAAATCGGTGGCACACCAGGCAAAATGGTTTGCAGCATTTCATCCATCTTTATGTTCTGAGTTCAAAATTCACTGAGGTCGGCTTCACCTTTCATGGTCAAAAAATAAATACCAATTGAGCACTTGGGCCGATGTAATACTGACTATCCCTCTTCCTCAAAATTTCAGGCTCTGTGCCTGTATTAGAAAGGGCTGTTATGATTATTGTGTTTGCTATGGTGTTTGTCTGAGGCTATGCACTTAAAAAAAAAAATATGTGGAAAGGAGTGAGAGTGGTGCATGTTTGGCATCTTTGCTGATTTCATCATTATCATTATAATCATCATTTAACGTCTGTTGTCCATTCTGGTATGGGTTGGACAGCTTGACCAGGGCTGGCCAGCTGGGGAGCTACACCAGGCTCCAGTCTGATTTGGAATGGTTTCAACAGCTGGATGCCCTTCTTAATGCCAAGAACTTTTATAAAATGTGGATATTTTCAAATTTCCTGTTATTAGACACTTTCACAATTTAACCTTTTTGCTAGCATATTGTTTTTGAAATACACTGCATTTATTTTAACTAATTTTGAAAATTATAAAGAATTTAGCCAAATATCTTGGTCATTATTATGTTCCCAATAACGGGAACACAAGTTAACATGAAATTTAAATTTAGGTCACTTTGTACAGAAAGTTTTTATCAGAAACAGGAGTGATCTTAGTTGGGTTGGTATCCAAAGGGTTAAGCTTAAAAATTCAAAAAAAAAACCAAGAGGCCTCACCACAGACACCAACTCACTCACAGTGAAAGTGTCAGTAACTAGGTTGTTGACATATGATCTTTTGACAATTTACATTATATATACATTGTTACTAAATTATATACTTAAATGAATATAAACTCTTTATGTATGTGTGTGTGTGTGTGTGTGCATTTTACAATGACTACCACAGTTTTCATGATGTTACTTCATTTTTTTACTCGTTTCAGTCACTGGACTGCAGCACTTCAGAGTTTTAGTCAATCAAACTGTCCACAGTACTCATTTTTGTAAATCCTTGTACTTATTCTATTGGTCCCTTTTGCCAACCTGCTAAGTTACAGGGACATAAACAAACCAACACTGATTGGTGGGGAACAAACACACACACACAGTACAATGGTCTTCTTTGAGTTTCTGTCCACCAAAAACTGCTCACAAGGTTTTGGTCAGTTTGGGTCTATAGTAGAGGATGTGTCATGCAGTGGGACTGAACCTAGAACCACATGGTCGGGAAACAAACTTCTTACTGCACAGCCACACCTCTCTCTATTTGTATACTCTTTTATTTTACTTGTTTCAGTCATTTGACTGTGGCCATGCTGGAGCACCACCTTTAGTCGAATAAATCGACCCCAGGACTTATTCTTTGGAAGCATAGAACTTATTCTATTGGTCTCTTTTGCTGAACTGATAAGTCATGGGAGACATAAACACACCAGTTGTCAAGCAATGG
>NC_069004.1:17433356-17436702 GCF_001194135.2 Octopus bimaculoides
TGTGTGTGCGTATAAACACACACACACACAATCGAGTTTGTAGGGAGAAAGTATTTCAAAAACTGGAAGTATTTTTTCGGTATTTCAGTAAAAAAATAAATTTTTATCGCTTACGTTCAAGTATTTTTTGTGTATGTATGCGTTTATGTGTGTATATAAGTATATGTATGTGTTAAACATACATAAACACATACATGCATGCACGAAAATACATAAACATAAGCGATTCAGCCGAAAAATAAATTAAAGAAATAAAATTGTTTTTTTTGGAAATTAAGAGCAATACTTTCAGCTTTGATATACTTTTACCAAAAGATCGTCATGGATTTAAATAATACGTTAGCTAATCTATTTCCGTTGATGTCGCTAATCTTTAACAAAACTATTTTAGCTAAACATTGTTCATGAATGTTTCCCCATTTCTGTGTAGGGATTTATAGTCTCGATTAATTAAAAGTTTTATCACGCTTATCGTCGTCACATTAATTATCCCATTTGTTGTTTAGCGAGCTTGCTTCTTTCTCTATGTGTGGGTGTACATAGCTGTGTGGATATATGTTGATGCGTGTATGCGTGTGATTCCGTCGTTGACACAATTTTCAATTTACGCAGCTAACATAAGAAATATGTAAATCGTAGTTAAGTGGATTGAGAAGAGAACGAGAGAGAGAGAGAGAGAGACTTACCTTCAAAGAAAGAAAGTAACCCTTTAAAGCTTCTTCGTAATTTGATCCCATCTTGATGGCCTGAGAGGAGGAAGAAGGAGGAAACATGTGGCTGTCTGTCACTTGATGGCGAACAACTTTTTTCAGCACTGCCCTCTGGTTTTAATCCCTTGCAACATAAAAGAGCAGTAGAAATAATAATAATAATAAAAATAATAATAATAATAATAATAATAATAATAATCTTTTCTACTATAGGCACAAGGCCTAAAATTTTTGGAGGAGAGGAGGCCAGTCGATTACGTCGACCCCAGTGCTCGATTGATACTCAATTTGAACTCAAAACGTTAAGACAGACGAAATGCAGCTAAGCATTTTGTGCGAATAATAGTAAATGGTTTCAAATTTTGGCACGAATAATAGTAAATGGTTTCAAATTTTTGCACAAGGCTAGCAATTTCTAAGAGAAGGAGTTAAGTCAATTACATCGAATCCAGTACTCAACTGGTACCTATTTTATCGACCCCGAGAGGATAGAAGGCAAAATTAACAATTTGGGAGTCAGAACACATTAATAAACATAACAGTATAGAAGAAATTAAGAGGAAAAACGTTCTCTGATTGAGGGGTTGCACCTATACAACTCCAGATTATTCTGAAGAAACAAAACAAAACAAAAAACGTCAATGCCTTCTCCCACTTTTTGCTGCTAGCCTTACAGCCATAATAATAATTTCTAAAATGCATAAAATGTATTTATCATAATTTCTATATTTACCTATCTTTACCTATCATCCTTTTTAGGATTAATATGATAATGTACCACCAAGTACTGGCATCGATCTAATCGACTTTCCCGCTCCCAACCCCGTCTTACACAAGACTAGAAATTTTTGGCATATATATATATATATATATATATATATATAATTAATTATATGTATTTATTCTATCCTAATAAATAATAATTCTGATAGAATAAATGGGTTAATAGAAACCAAGGTAGCAAAGATCACAAAATAACTGTGGTGTAATTCCTGTTGGTGAGGCAGAAACTCCTTGATATTTTGGGTATTTGAGTATATTTAAAAATTTAAGGAATGGAGAAAACGCATGTTATAACTGTGTGTGTGTGTGTGTGTTCTTTCTACTTAATATCCTGCTATATTATATATAGTACACAGGAAAAAATGATATAAAACTTGTATTTATCATAATTTCTATAAGTTTTATATCATTTGTTCCTGGGTACTATATATAATATAGCAGGATATTAAGTAGAAAGAACACACAAATATATATATATATATATATATATATATATATAAGCAAAAAATTTCTAGTCTTGCGTAAGACGGAGTTGGGAGTAGGAAAGTCGATTAGATCGATTCCAGTAGTTGGATGATAGGTTAAGATGACCATAGTGGGGTCAGAACAAAAACAAGATTTTTGTTTGACATTCTAACGATTCAACAATGTTTTACAGAAGGCAGGTCTTATACACTGGCCTGAAAATTTCCTGAAATTTAAGAAAATGTTTGAATAGATTGAAGCTAAACATTCACAGAAAAGAAGGCAGCCTCATTCACCGAAGTCTGCACACCTTGATAGAATTGATTAAATTCACCGTCGTTCTTAACTGGTAGTTTATTTTACCAACTACTATGGGATTCGAACTCATATGTAAAGGAACTAAATTCTGAAAGGCACTTAATTTGTCACTCCACCGTTGGTAGAAATAACGATGATGATTTTTGACAAGCTTTGGATTGGGGAAGTTTTGAGAGAGAGTAAGACAATATCGAATCCATCTGATGGTACTCCATCGACTTCGAGAGGATAAAAGACAACGTTGACCCCCAAAAAACTTAACTCAGAAGGTAGAAAGCTGTAACTAAATATGAAGAAGTGTTTGCGTCTGGCTTTCTCAAATGAATCGGCCAATCCACCCATCCATTCTCAGCTAAAAATAATCCGGGCAAACGAAATAAAAGGGCGATACACGGTATAAAAAAAAAGGTAGAAGTGATATGGAATAAACAAGACGAATAGGTTACAAGAAAAACTGTTTTGGAATATAATAATAATACAATAATGAAATAATATATGGAGAAGGTAATTAATAATTAAAATAGTAGAGAAAAAAGTGCAAAAATATAAAAACCAACTGTTCAAACAAACAATATGGAAGGAAGAGGTGTAGAGAATTAATTAAAATGGATTATTTAGTTTGCAACAACTGAATGTGTTTTTGAAGGAGGGATGGGAGTCTGAGAAGACATTATAATCACACACCCTTCCTTTTTAAAATTTTTTCTTATGTTTGTTTATTTCTAGGGTGGATCTAAATTGTTACGTGCTGTATAAACAAATATAATGTGAGAGGGTTAGTACCTCTTAATTGTACCCTCTTAATTATTTAGACAAAAAAAAATAATTCTCTTTGTCTAACGATGTTTACACTCTTTCATGGTGTAAAACATATAAAATAATAATAATAAAAACACATCGGAACAACAAGACCCGCAGCAAAATGCAGTGGAGGTTATTCGTTCGTTACGAATTGCGATCACAAGCAGTGACTCCAAAGAAGCAGTCTTCGGTGACGCGAAGTCATAAATAACAACAATGCATAGACTGTATCTTCCCGTTTAGTACACGAATACACACACACACACACA
>NC_069004.1:17436837-17437449 GCF_001194135.2 Octopus bimaculoides
ATATGTATATATAGTGTTGTGTGTGTGGGATATGGTTTAAATATAAAATCAAATGGAAACTACATAGCATGGTTATAATAAACGTATCATAATATATATATATATATATGTTATACATTACTTTTAAAAATAGACTGTGGTAAACTGCTGCTGTGGATATTAATTGTATGTGGCTGTGTATATCTATATGTACATTCACAGGTATATATATAGTAGTATAGATTTTGTTAAAAGATAAACGGTGTGACGTTGTTGAACGAGAAAAACAGAAAGTGAAGATCACTTGCTCGGCTGATTCACGCCATCTTAGTTGGCGTTTGTCAGATGACGTCAGAGATCAAGGGGGAGATAAATGACATTCGCTTCGTTAATTTTACGTCGAGATAAGAACTTTGGCACAACTTGGTTAACAGATGGAATTCAACTTGGGACTAGAACAATAGAATAATTGCATTACAAAATTAATTCTCATCCGTCCTTAATCTCTGATCAAACACCACCGGGGCATATAGTCATTATAGACGTATTATAGTGATGCTATTTAGCTTTAGTTTATTTTATACATAAGCTACATTCACACATTCAATATATATATATATATATATATATATA
>NC_069004.1:17439006-17439888 GCF_001194135.2 Octopus bimaculoides
ATATATATATATATATATATATAGGGTGTGGTGAATATATTGTCTAAATTATGCAAAAATAAAAATAACACTGACATCTCATTTTAACAGATATACTTACCAAAATTACATAAAAATATCTTGAAATACTAAAAGAGTAAATTTATTCAATAAAATCGCCATTGGCTTCAACCACGGCCTCCAGACGACTTCGGAATCTCCCGCAACTCTTCTGGATGCTCAGCTTGTTTAAGTTGGTGTTACAAGGAGTTTTGTAGCTCTCTCGCTCAACTGCGTCCAGATATAATAATCAAGAGGGTTGGAATCTGGGGAGTTAGATGGCCAGATGTTAGGGGTGATGTGGTCGCAGAAATTGTCTAACAGTCATGACTGGGTTCCCTGCTTGTGTGACATGGTGGAGAGTCCTGTTGATAAACATAGGATCTTTCAGTAGCCACCCTCTTGACCCAGGGCAGCACTACCTTCTCTCGGCACTTGATGTAGGCCGCCGTGTTGAGTCTAAGGCCGATTGAGAAGATGGATGGAAACCTAACGTTGCCATCAATACTGTTCGCTCCAAACACCATGATGTTGACGAGATGTTTGATTTTTATCAGTCGCGGTACATGTTTTGGGGACACGGCAAGCCAACGGTTGTTCTGTGTGTTCATCATATGTTCGTATTGGAATTTCTGGCGTGAATGCCAAGCAGTACAGGCTATCGTTTCCAGATTTCTGGCACAATGAATTGCGTCAGGGTGCTGTTTTCCTCACAGACGGTGCCCAACTGACCCTACCATACTGTGTAGTGTACAAAATAAGAAACAAACAATGCACATGCACGAAATTAAAATGACGACAATTTATCCATCGCAGCCTGTATGTATGTATATATATATATAT
>NC_069004.1:17441757-17444161 GCF_001194135.2 Octopus bimaculoides
AACTCAAGTCTATTAACCCTCAAGGATCTTTATGATTTGACGGCGAACACTTGTTTTCTTAACGAAACACTTTCAAACTTGGGACACTGGTAGAATGTGTCATAGAAAACAACTTTTTCTCTTAGCCTTCTTAACAAAAAATTGTACATCGCAAGTTATTTCATGTTAAAGTTGTCGTATTTCTGTAATTTCAACCAATCACTGACGTCTATTCAGCTGAATACAGTCAGTGCTCTTTTGTAAACAATAATTTTTGGCCGGTCATAAAAATGTTCTTCCCTGTGACATATTTCATCCGGTTTAATCGTAATTTATACGCATATATTGTTTATATAACCCTAACCCTAAAACCCTATAACTCATAACCATAACCCTAACCCTAACCCCAACCCTAACCCTAACTCTAAAATCCGAACCCTAATCCTAAACTAGAGTTTGATTTGAAGAAGATTGCGCTGCTATTTCTAGGAAATGAAGCACTTGGTGGAAGTTCATTAATAATTCTGCCAGCTCCAATAACAAGTGCAGGCAATATTCAAGTATTTTGATGGCTTTTTCCACTTTATTTACGAACAGGCTAGTTAATCGGAAATGTCAGAACTAAAGGGGATTTTATCTGTTCTATACCGCAAAATATACAAGTATTCGAAGTTTGAAAGTGTTTCGGTACCAAAAACACTACATAAAAAATGTTGGCCGTCAAACCCTAAAGATCCACCCTCAAATTTCCCAAACACCAGTAAACGTTTAAAAGGCCAAAAATGCTGATTTTATAGTTTTTGCACTTTTTAACCCTTTAGTGTCTAAACCGGCCAAAACCTGTTGTATCTAATTCGGATCTTTTCTGTTTGGTTGCCAGCGACTCCAAAAATTAAAGTTTACCGAAAATTTTAAAATTTGGCACAATAATACACTTGCCCAAACTGAATTGCTGGAGTTATTTCGTTTTTCCCCAAAAAAGTTTTTAAAAAGTTATAGAGGTTTAAAGTTTGATCATTTTCACTCAGTCAGGAAACAGGACTTGGAAGCTGTCATTTTATGCGTGATTGCACATTTTGCCGTCAATATCCTGAAAATAGCACGTGTTGTCAATATTTGTAAACAACACGTGTTATGTCACCAGTAATTTTCTTCCATGCAAATAAATCTTATTTAGCTGGGTTTTTTTTAAAGTTTAGCACACCTCACAACCACCAGTGAAAATGCAAATGCGATAAACACATTACAATTTTTAACAGAAAGATTTAGAAGAATTAGATGAAAGTTCTCCGCTAATTTTCTTTCATGTAAATAAATGTTTATGTTAATTTAAAAGAGAAAAACCAATTAGTTTTACATCTCTGAGCGAGATGTTAACAAATCAACTTTAATTTAAAAGATTTATCCAAAAAATCTTATTTAGCTGTTATTTTTAGCACACCTAACTGACAAAAAGAAACAAACATTAAAGAAACAATTTAAATGTGTTCAATTACAATTTAAATATGCTTAAAAAACAAGTATTTAACTTTCGGTTTTAATTAAAAAAATATCCTCCTCTGTTTTCAATGTTTCCATAATAGAAGCGAAGTTACTAGAGTTTGCTGCCATAAGAACACAGAACACAGCGTCAAATTTGTCAACTCGTGCTTCCTCACAGATAAAAAAATTTTCAAAGGCTGCTAGGATTCGCTTGTTACTTTGGCAACAGGCACATTGAGAGTCAAAAAAGTTCTCATGTTCCGCTTCTTACTATTGAAACAGCCATGAATGTAGCTGTGGCTTACGATTGGCTAAAATTACCAAAATTTTCAAACTTTAATTACTAATAACTATTTACCTATTGATTTACAGCGAAAATTACTTTCACGTCATTAATTAGCCTATAAAAGTATATTATTACATTGAATATGAAATCAATTCGAACAGAAAATTGACGCTGGCAATCAAGCAAAAAAGATCCTCTAATTCCTCTACGAAATCTTTTACAAAAGTAAACAAATCACGTTAGTGAATTCTCGTAGCTTTGAAATGATGTGAGGGCTTTTTTTCTCCCCAGAAAGCACAGAACTGGGAGAAAAGCAAAATTAACTGAGGTGGATGACTTCCATAAAGTAGAAAAACTAAATGGAAGGAAACATTTTGGTAAATATTTCGGTGTGAACACAAATAACTGTTACGTGGTAGAATGACATACTAGAAATAGCAGCCAAATCTTTCCTTTCTGGAAAAAGGAGCCATTTACGCGTGATTTCGATGTCACATTCGTTGAAAGCATACACAATAACCTGGATAAGGAAAAAAAAAAAAAGACCCGCGAAACAAAACTCGGCACTGTCATGGTATTAGCTGTCAGAAGTGAAAGTAGAAAAATCTGACTAGGAACGTTACTGCTGGTTTGAGTTATCTGTCTGACTCTCTCTCT
>NC_069004.1:17446130-17456572 GCF_001194135.2 Octopus bimaculoides
AAAGTTGATGCCAACATCATTTGGAATATTCATGGATAATATATACATTCCTTGTTTATATATATATACAACTTAACGTAACAAAAATAAACTGAATAAACTTGTAGTAACGCTGTGCGCATGCGTAGTCTCACGCATGCGTGGAATTAAACATCCAAGCTTTCCCGCTTTGATCGCTCTCTTTCTTGCTGGCCAGCGATTGAGCAAGGACGTGTCTAGCTGTCTCTCCATCTTTCGAACTCACGTTAGACAGCTCACATCAACATACCGATGTCCCAACAACCATGTTCTCACACACAGAAGGCGCCTCAACAAACAAGATTAAAGATGTATATTTTCCACCATGAATAAATATTGTAGAGTTGATAGTTTGGAGTTCAGCGTTCCGTTCAATTTCTAATTTAATATAGGAAAGCAGGTGTACATCTAATGATGTATAACCCACTTTCCTATAAACTTAATAAGCGACTGACACCTCAGAATATGTTTTTACTCATTTATAACTTGAGGATAAAATACTTTATGTATTAAGGCCTCTTTGAGTTCCCACACATACCAACACTAATGGAATGTGCACATAGACACATACCCTGCAGTCTCTTTCTCACTCTCTCTCACACACACCCAGCTAATCTAATGTCTGATTGTGTGAGTTTGAGTACATGTATGAGTGTGCCAATAACATTCACGTGTGTGTGAGTGTGTGTGTACATTTCCTCGTAGTGTTTGTTTGAATCGCTTTCACAGTCGTACACACTTTTATCATTCAATTTCCACAGGAATAACCATTTACACTTTGATATATTTTGTTAAATTATAATGAATAACATAACTGTTTTTTTTTTTTGGTCTCAAATTTTGAACTTTGACCAACAAAGTAGAGAGAAGGAGAGATAAAAAGAGTGACGAGCTGATTACGGCATATTGCAATTGGGCATACGCAAAGCTCTTAACTTACGACCTAACTTATGAATTAAACTGTTGTTGATGTTACTTTCTCACGTTGGGACAAATAACTGCGTCATTTTGTGAACTTCTTTTCATTTCCTTCCCATATTTCGCTCCTTCTTTGTCTCTATTTTATTCATGAAAAGATATAAAAATAACGGGCAGAAACAAATGGGTTATTACGGTCATTTATACTACATTTCAGACGAACCAATTTATTTTTATTTCAAACTGGATTTGCTTTTCTGTAACTGCAGTTTTGATTTGATTGTTAAAATGTTCAGTTTGTATATGTTAATCATTACCTTTTTCATTGGATAGATTGATCTGGTAAGGAGAATCGGGTTTAAGGCAACGAAGTATAGCTCTTTGTACTTTTACATATGAACGAGGAGTTCTTATTTAGTAAATGACAACCGACATCTCTTTCAGATAACATCCTACAGTCTTTAAAAAAAAAGTATGAGTAATATCTCGATCCTCACCAAGGGTACATAATTTTTTATTGGTGCAGACGTGTCTGTGTGGTGAGTGGCCTGCTTCCTAACCATAGGGTTAGGGGTTCAGTTCAACTGCGTGGCACCCTGGGCAAGTGACTTATACTATAGCCTCGGTCCAATCAAAGAGTGGAGTTGGCAGACGGAAACTGAAAGAAGCTCTTCGCGCGCGTGCGAACTGATGTCTGTGTTTATCCCCCACCCCACCATCTGACAACGCGTGCTAGTCTGTTTACGTCCCCGTAACTAAGTAGTTCGGAAAAAAAAAAAAAACGATAGAATAAGTATCAAGCTTAAAAAATTGAGTACTGCAGTCTAATGGCTGGAACAAAAAATAAAAGATATATGATGGAATGGTCATATTCGGAACATCTTTGATTCTAATCTCGATCAGGCCAACCTCAACCTACGCAAAATATCATCCTCGTTGTCACCATTGAACATCCGTTTTCGATGCTGACATGGGGTGGACTTATACAGCATGAATTATTTCTCATTATTTATGCTTCTTCCTCACATAAAGGCATTAATGAATGAGTAAGATGTAATCCATTTTTATAGGTGCAGCATGGTAAAATAGTTAAGAAGTTCACGTCTCAATCACAAGATCCAGGGTTCGATCCTATATATATATATATATATATATATATATATATATACCAGAGTAAGCGCATAAATGTGAAACAAGATGGAAAAAATAGTACTCGAATACCAGAGGTAGAGTAATATGCTTTTTAAAAAAGCACCGAAAATATCATGTAAACTGTTTATCAGAGTTTCACGTTCCCGTTTGTCGGACAGTTTTGTTTACTTTCTAAACAAAACTGTCTGACGAATGGGAACGTAAAACTCTGAGCGACAGTTTTTGCGATACTTTTGTTGCTTTTTAATAAAGTATATATATATATATATATATACACACACATATATACAAGAGCTATGGTATGGATCTTACATTTATATATATATATATTCATGTAAGTCAGGGTTCTTCATTCCATATCAACTATCTCTGATGATCAAAGGGTTATATAATCAAATTGTTACCTAACACTCTGTTGTACCCCAAGCACGAAACTGTTTGCTAAGATAAGCCTTAATGGGTATATAATACTGTACACTTCAGATTATATATATATATATATATATATATATATATCGGCCTTAATTGGATATATAATACTGTACACTTTGATACACACACATATATATGTATGTGTGGTTGGTATATAATGCTAGGCCCTTGCGCCACTGATATGGCTTTTTGACTCTAATATAAACACTATATATTCAGTACTATTTCTCCCTCCCCCCCCACACACATACAAACAGTTTCATTCAGCTCCACATTACCTAAGCTTAAATATAAATTTTTGACTAGGCACAGCGTGGCTGTGTGGTAAGAAGCTTGCTTCCAAACCACATGGTTCCGAGTTCAGTTCCACTGACTACTATAGCCGCGGGCCGACCAAAGCCTTGTGAGTTGATTTGCTAGATGGAAACTGAAAGAAGCCTGTTGTATATATGTATATGTATATATTTGTGTGTGTGTCTGTGCTTGTCCCCCCAGCATTGCTTGACAACCGGTGTTGGTGTGTTTACATCCTAGTAACTTAGCAGTTCGGAGAAAGAGACCGATAGAATAAGTACTAGGCTTACAAAGAATAAGTCCTGTGGTGGATTTGTTCGACTAAAAGGCAGTGCTCCAGCATGGCTGCAGTCAAATGACTGGAACAAGTAAATAACTGAAATGAAATATGGAGCTATTGTCGAGCACTTTCAACAACAACAATGGATGTTTTTTTGTTTGTTTGTTTGTTTGTGTGTAAAAATGAACCAACATTAAAAAAAAATTCTATCAGTTGAAACAACATTAGACAAAATATTTCCAGTGATATTTACAATTTAGAAATACTTCATTATGTATGGATTCAATACTTTATATAATTATAAAAAACAGAAAGGGAAAAATTAGAAGCAGAGGAGAAATAAGATTATATCAGATTCATTCAGCTGTTTACTTCTTAACTGAACATTAAACTGACTAATAAGGTAGTGAACTGGCAGAATCGTTTGCAGACTGGGTAGAATGCTTTCTGACATTTCGTCTGTCTCTACACATTCTGAGCTCAAATTTTGCTGAGGTCGACTTTGCCTTTCATTCTTTTGGGGTCAATAAAGTAAGTACCAGTTAAGTACTGAGGTCGATATAATCAACTTACCCCATCCCCTGAAATTGCTGGCTTTACACCAAAATGTAAAACAAATATTAAATAAGACCTGACTATTAAATAAGACTTGACTATTAAATAAGACCTGACTATTAAATATGACCTGACTATTAAATATGACCTGACTATTAAATAAGACCTGACTATTAAATATGACCTGACTATTAAATAAGACCTGACTATTAAATAAGACCTGACTATTAAATAAGACCTGACTATTAAATAAGACCTGACTATTAAATAAGACCTGACTATTAAATATGACTTGACTATTAAATAAGACCTGACTATTAAATATGACCTGACTATTAAATAAGACCTGACCATTAAATAAGACCTGACTATTAAATAAGACCTAAGTCAATATTATGTTCTCTTGAACAATTGATTTCATTCTCTTCAAATTCATTCATCCATTCATTGGTGTGCCATTTATTTTCTTTCATCTTTTATCCTTTATTCTATTGAGACAGACCTGAAGCAGATTTGGAGTAGTAAGAAAATGTCATTGATGAGGTCATGAGTGGTGACAAAAGGGCTTTGACAAACATAATTGATTTGTTAATTGGATGAAATAGTTATTTGCCAATTGGTTAATTATTTTGGACCTTGAGTTCAGAATGCTGTATTTTAAAATGGTCAAGAGTCTAGAGACTTTAATCTTATTAACAATTAAAGTTGCCACAACTAGACTATTGACCATTTTAAACTACAACATTCTGAGTTCAAGGCCCCAAATAATTAACCATTGGTTTTATTTATTACTGACATTATGACATTCCCAAGATGCAACAGAATCTGTTTCAACCCATGATTTCACATCAAGAATCTTACAAAGGAAAAAAACAACAAAAAGTTATCTTTTAACTTTTTTTTATTGTCATCACTATGGAAATGTTAAAATTGAGAGAAAATGCTGTTTCAGATTTTGGCACAAGGCCAGCAATTTTTGGGGAGGGGATTAGTTGATTACATTGACTCCTGTATTCAACTGGTACTTATTTTATATACTCCAAAACGATGAAAGGCAATGTTGGCCTCAGTGGAATTTGAACTCAGAATGTAAGGATGGACTAGATTCTGCTAAGTATTATATCCAGTATGCTAATGAATCTACCACCTTTCCACCTTACTGAGGGAAAGTATAGTATGCAGGTGACAGCTGCAAAGTATTTTTTTGCTTGAAGTTACAGGTCCGTCAGTTTTCTTGAGGATCTTCTTACTTTACTTGTTTCAGTCATTGGACTGTGACCATGCAGGGGCACCACCTTGAAGGATTTAGTTGAACAACCTGACCCCAGTATTTATTTTTGTTTTTTGAGCCTAGTTTGGTACTTTTTTTTTTATCATTCTCTTTTGCTGAAATGGTATGTTATAGAGGAAGTAAATAAACCAGAACCAGTTGTCAAGAATCGGAAGGGACACAAATGACACAAACACAAATAGATATAAATTTAAATAATGTGTGTCTTTCTGTTTCCATCTACCAAATCTACTTTCAAGGCCTTGAAATATACATTTCAAGGCCTTGGTCGGCCTGGGGCTATAGTAGAAGACACTTGTTCAAGGTGTCACACAGTGGGACTGAACTCAGAACCATAAGGTCAGGAAACCAACTTCTTGCCACACAGCCTACTCTTATGGATGTTTTGATGTCCAGATTTTTCACTGACATACATTAGATGCATACACACACACACACATAATACACACATACATACATACATACATACATACATACGTGCATACATACATACATACATACATACATACATACGTGCATACATACATACATACATACATACGTGCATACATACATACATACATACGTACATACATACATACATACATACATGCATACATACGTGCATACATACATACGTGCATACACACATACATACATACATGCATGCATACATACATACATACATACATACACAAGGCGGCGAGCTGGCAGAAACGTTAGCATGCTGGGCGAAATGCTTAGCGGTATTTCGTCTGCCGCAACATTCTGAGTTCAAATTCCGCCGAGGTCGACTTTGCCTTTCATCCTTTCGGGGTCAATTGAATAAGTACCAGTTACGCACTGGGGTTTATATAATCGACTTAATCTGTTTGTCTGTTCTTGTTTGTCCCCTCTGTGCGTAGCCCCTTGTGAGTAGTAAAAAAATAATACATACATACACACACAAACACATACATACATACATACATACATACATACATACATACATACATACATAGATGGCTGGATGGATGGGCAGTGGATTGGCAGATATGTTAGAGTGTTCGGCAAAATGCTTTACAGTATTTCTTCTAGCTCTATACCCTTTGAGTTCAAACCTAATCAGAGTCAATTTTGCTTTCATCTTCCCAGAGCCAATAGAATAAAGTACCAGTCATGTACTGAAGTGGATATAAACTACTAGCCCCAGCCCTCAAAATTGTTAGCCTTGTGCTTAAATTAGAAAGAATTATTTTAAAATTAGAAACAAGTATAGCATCATTCAGGCAATTGAATCTGTGACACTTATTCTATAACAGAGGTCACCAAACTACAGCCTGTGGGCTGGATCCGGCCTGCGAGGTCAGTTCATCCAGCCAACCACTGCCACACTGTACCTTTTGTGTATGTACCTACAATGAGAGTTCATTTGCCTCTGGTATGGCATCAGTGTTTGGAACAACTTATGTCTGTCTGAGCAAACATTTTCAAAAATGAAGTATGTGAAGTCAGCTCATCGAATGAGGTTGACTGATGAACATTTGAAAGCAATTCTCTTGGTTGGATGCAGCAATTCCAAAGCAAATATTGATTATATCATAAAAGCTAAACACCAGTTTCACAAATCTCACAAACCTTTTTTGCTGCTTATTTTGTGAGAATCGGATATGTGCACACTGGGTGTGATACAACTATCTTATTGCCAATGTCACCTTCTTTGATAACTCATTGGTAAATAAATATGTTGGTTGTCTTTATTTTTTGTGTATTCACTGTATTGTATTGAATGAAATGGTTATGCAGCCCATGTTCATCATTCAGTTATCTGGCCCGTCGCAGAAAAAGTTTGGTGACTCCTGCTCTATAAGATTGTCCTATGAATGAGTAACATATAAAGTGACTTCTGTTACACCTAATATGTGAAGCATAGCATGTGTGACAGCAGATGTGTAACACAAAGTGATTTCTGTTACACTCAATATGTGAAACATTGAATGTGTGACAGCAGATGTGTAACAAAATGTGGCTTCAATCACCCAATTTATAAAGCAGAATGTATGACACCAAATGTGCTGTTCTAACAGTGAAACTTGTCACATAACAGATGTGCTACATGTGGTACTCAATGTGTCACATGGCAACCAAAATGTGAGATATTCTTGGAACTGTTTTCCCATTTATATCCCAATTCCTATTTAGCTGAGCATGATGACCACAAATTCTCATTCATATAAAAATATATTCTGATGCAAAATGATAGAGGTAGCATCACGTCTTCCCCCAGTTTTAATTCTTGATTATAGCTCCACTTACATTTTGAATGTCTTTGAGATGGGTATGAATGTCACAACTTCATATATCATCTGTTCTTATATGTATATAGGCACAGGAGTGGCTGTGTGGTAAAGAATTTGCTTCCCAACCACATGGTTTTGGGTTCTGTCTCACTGTGTGGCACCTTGGGCAAGTATCTTCTACTATATCTACAGGCTGACTAAAACCTTGTGAGTAGATTTGGTAGATGGAAACTGAAAGAAGCCCATTATATACATATATACATACATATATGTGTCTTTCTGTCTGTTTGTCTCCCACCACTGCTGCACAACCAGTGTTGGTGTGTTTACATCCCCATAGCTTTAGTGGTTCAGAGAAGGAGACCAATAAAATAAGTACCAGACTTTAAAAAAAGTACTGGAATTGATCCATTCAACTAAAATGACCCCAGCATGGCTGCAGTCTAATGACTGAAACAAGTAAAAGATAAGAGAGAGAGAGAGAGAGAGAGAGAGAGAGAGAGAGAGAGAGAGAGAGAGAGAGAAAGAGAGAGAGAAAGATATATATATATATATATAGAGAGAGAGAGAGATAGAGAGAACACACACAAACATGCATGCACAGAGTTGAGATTACCTATGTTGTTACTTAGTCTCTGTTTAATCCTGATCAACCAGCCTATGATGAAAGACAATCCAATCATGGCAATCCAATCTTTTTGAAGGGTATCTACTGCATTTTCTAACACTTAAAGTAACCATGGAGAGGCTTATTCGTTGGCTGAAGATGTCCGACATCATCGTGGTTATATTTGTTTGTCATCTCTGTATATCAATTTAGTCATTTACTACACTTCACATTCTATTTATTCATGGCTGTCTAATTAACGGTTATGTTTCAGTCATTGGACTACAACCATGCAGGGGCACTGCCTTGAAGGGTTTTAATTGAGTGAATCAACCCCAGTACTTATTTTGTTTTTCCCCTTTAAGTCAGGTAACCTATTTGGTTGGTCTATTCTGCTGAACTGCTAGGTTACAGGGATGTAAACAAACTGGCACCAGTTGTTAAGTGGTGGTGGGGGACAGACACTAGCACACACACACACTCGCACATGCACACACACACACTCACACGCGCGCACACACACACACACACACACACACACACACCATGGGCTTTCTTTTTTGTTTCCATCTAACAAATTTGCTCATAATGCTTTAGTCAACCTGGTGCTGTAGTTGAAGATACTTGCCCAAGCTCCAACTATTCTAATAGATATTTTTTCATTTCTTGAGCATAACCCTAAGAGGCAGAAACAACAGAATTGACCAGATATAATCTGACTGACCTGATGCTGCTTGTCCATGTCCACATTGTCACATGGTGGAGACCTGTTATTATCTGTTAGTCTGCTGCAAATATCTGAGCAGATTTACGAAGCTTTTACACCCTCTACCTAATCAACCATCTTCACACAGTCCAGATGTGTATCCAAGATGATGTTCCAATTACCCGCTAGCAATAAAGTATGAGATGTTCCTAGGAAAACCCCACAGATGCCTGAAGATCTCCCTCCACTGTTGTCCCAGTTGGGGCATTCATGGCGACTAGTGCAAAAACACCACTGTTCACATCAAGGACCCTCAGTTTATTATCCATGTCCAGGATATTGACTGAATTCTGAGGTCCAGGACTTTCAGAAACATCACTGCTGCCCCACCTCACATTTCAGGTCAGTTCAAAGATGTACAGATCTAAAAGTCATCAAGAATGGGTGTATGGTATGCGTGTCACAAATCTCAGTCTTACTGATCGCTTCCATATCCAAAGCTACTGACTTGATGTCATTGTGCAGGCATCTCTGCTTCTTGGGGGAGCCCAGGCCTTGTACACTTATGCTACCCACTCTTAAGGCTACAATATTAGTAGGAAAGAAAGGAAAAAGAAACAAGGTCAGCTACCTTTATGTTTTTCCTGTTGACAATAGTGTTATTAAAATCCCTTCTGTATATGGAATTCCTTGGAGGAAATCCCGATGGAAGCTTTTCGAGGTTATAACGCTTAAGAAACTCCCTCTCCTTTTCCTGTATCTCTCTATTTGTAGCCTTACCAATTTCAGGTCCTCCAGGATTTTAGCTGTTTTATTGAAAGTCCCCTCCTCTATGTATCCTCTTTGTGTTATGTAAGAGAGATGTTCTTTATTTTTTTCTTTCAACTGTCCCAAAGTTGGATGTGGGTACAATTTGTTACAATTTGTTGTTTTTGTTGTTGTTGGATTTGCTTATTTAGTTGGTATCAGACTGAAAAACACTGCCTGCCCTTCTGGCCAAAGGAAGATGGGCAAAACAATCTTCACAAAAGACTCAGCCAATAGCTAGATCAGTCTTACAAGTGACAGTAGCTATTCGACATAAACCTGCAAGTTAGCAATACTCAGGCAGTGGACAACTGCATGCAGAACAGTTTTGTTGCTTTGCACACATCTCACGCAGGCCTGGTTGATGACATTTCTATGACTGTAGAGTTTATCTCAAATTGACAAGGTTCCTCACCCTGCAGTAGTACTATCAGATCAGAGGTGTCTGGAAATTATCCATTATTGGTGGCCCAAAAGCTGTGCAGAATAGATCAGCCAGTTGGTTCTCATCGACACCCAGAGACTCCCCAAGAACATCGCTTTTGCCTACCATCAACTCATTCTAGATTGTCAAAAGCTGTGAGCACCTGATGACACTTTAAGTATCAGGCATCCTACTTGTTCCAGACTGCAGCTCAGTCAAAGAGACAAGCCGCACAAAAGCAAGTCTCACAAAAGCTGACTACACCTACCCACCAACATGGAAACATTGGAGATATCGTAGCCTAAGAACATGTCTGTGCATCATCAGCCATGGTGTGCCCAGTCCTCCACTCAGCTGGTGTCGAGAACAAACAAAACTCCTGACCAGTGTAATGCACCCCTTTCAAAGAATACAGGAAGTGGCTGTTCAAGTCTGGTGAAACATGAATTGAGACAAAGTTTGACGATCAAGCAGTGATATATGATGGAGGCAATGTAGGTGTTCATCACCTCCACCTGACCTTTAAGGGATAGCTTTCTCTCTGTCTATTTCTGGGTGAAATTGATTACTATGATCATGATCCTCACATCATTCCAGTTCTTCTCTAATTAGATCCGAGAAATTTAACTGGTCTGTCCATCCAGCGGCCCATGACAATTAACTGGTCTGTCCATCCAGCGGCCCATGACAATTAACTGGT
>NC_069004.1:17456844-17460709 GCF_001194135.2 Octopus bimaculoides
CTGTCCATCCAGCGGCCCATGACAACTAACTGGTCTGTCCATCCAGCAGCCCATGACAACTAACTGGTCTGTCCATCCGGTGGCCCATGACAACTAACTGGTCTGTCCATCCAGCGGCCCATGACAACTAACTGGTCTGTCCATCCAGCAGCCCATGACAATTAACTGGTCTGTCCATCCAGCGGCCCATGACAATTAACTGGTCTGTTCATCCAGCAAACCATGACATTGTTGGGCAACGTATACCTGTTTGTTCAGGTACCAAACTACAGGTTCACTAACCTTTGCTAAAGTGTGTTTGACAACACCTCATAGTCTCTTAGTACAGATCACCTGGATGTGTCTGGTGTCCAACACTATTACGATGATATCCTCGTATCCTTCCATGGTTCTTCTACATCGTAGCTTGCGCAGGATGTCTTTCAAGGTCTATGGTTTCGTTAGTAGTGGCTCAAGAGAAACAAGAGAAGACAACCTTAAAAGATTGAGAGCATAATACTGAACGATGCCGAGAAGTGACTATTCACCTTAACTCCCGAGAAGATGTCGTTGTACATTGCGGCAATCCAACTGCCAAAGATGGGACTGAAACCAGCCGCAGTGAGGACAGCTACCAAGGGCCCTATCCATGGCAGGCTCCTTATTCACTCTATTGCATAAGGCAGAGGTTATCATGGATGGATATGTTCGGGATGATCCTCGTTTGCTCATCACCAATTAGACTATTGAATACAAGAGCCAACCTTCTTTGCTAACTCCTTGGCCAAAACTTTGAAACTTTCATTTGACAGAGTCATGAGCTGAAAATTATCAATGTGATCACCCTTGTGATCGTGGTGGTGGTGGTGATAGTGGTGGCAATGATGATGGTGGTGACAGTGGCAGTTGTGATGATAGTGGTGGTGGTGGTGGTGGTGGTGCTGCTGCTGCTGATGATGATGATGACAATGACGATGATGATTGCATAAAAGCTAATATTTTCGGTCAAGGAATTATTGTCACAACTCATCTTCAAATACACAGCGCCATATTGCTCTAATGGAGTCAATTACTTCATTAGATAATGAGGAGATTATCCTAGCAGTGGATTAACAGAATCAAAAGTCAGAAAAGAAATGTTTTGTGGCATTTGTTCCATCCCTTTGTGCACCGAATTCGAATCCTGCCGAGTCCAACTCTACACTTCATCCTTCTGAAGGTTCATCCATGATATAAAGTACCAGTCACATACTAGGGGTAAGTGTAGTTCGCACACCTCTCCCATTTGTAATTTGATTCTCTGTTGGAACGGTGATTCTTTAGAATAATATCTTTCTTGCTGATCATTCACTTTAAAAAAAAAAAAAATCTATCCTGCAAACCGCAAAATATTCAAATTTTACCAGTTCAAACCTCCAGCGAATGGTTCCAATTATTTAACAATTATTTGAATTCCAGTTAATTAAATGGAAGGAAGTAAGGGTTATTATGCAAGAGACGTCATTCTCTAATATTTAGTAATTAGAGCTTGATCGTTTCTTCAGAAGGGTGTGGGTTACATGGCGACTGTATGGTTTATTTGCTTGATACCGTGTATGTATGTATGTGTGTGTGTGTGTGTGTGTATGTTTGTATGTATATATGTATTTTTGTATATATGTATTTTTGTATGTGTGTACTTGTTTATCTGCGTGTATCTATATGCATGTGTATGCATGTATATATGTATACGTGCATATGTATGCATGTGTGTGCGTAATGTATGTATATATGTATGTATCTGTATATGTATGCATTTATGTGTATATATGAAGGATGTACTTTAGTGTGTGTATGCATGTATTAACGAATATGTGGGTGTTTATATAAAATATGTAGATCATATATATATATATATATATATATATATATATACGATGATTGCTTCATCTTGACAGATGATAGCTGTCCCATCAACACACACATGACACCCCATCACACAGTACAATCACTCCGTTGATGAGCCCTTAGATAACTTTTAAGAACAGCTGCTGACTGACAAGGTTTAAAACACATGGGACAGATATTCAAGTTTCTTCTACATCTTTGCCCTTTGGAATCTAATTCTGAAAGAATGTTTTTGTGAACTAGCATATGTCTTTTATTGTCGTACAAGTTTTGTGACATATCACACAAATCGTAAGAGGTGGTTGATGTCCAAGATTATTACCTATCTAGGCATTTTTATTTTCATGTGACTTCATATGATTCACATATTCTGCTTTTGACAACAGAACACAATCACATAATACATATCTAATGTTCACTGTCGATTACAATTCCAATTGTTCCTTTGCGACAGGCTGCAATAGACTATAGAAACTTTTAATGTATTTCCTGTTGCCTGTACTTCCTCAGACAAATTTCATCACCGAGTGTCTTTAAGCCCCCTGAGTTCTTTTTGCAAGTCTGCTTTCTGAGAGTACAACTTTTCTAGTTGCACTTTGTTCTTAATGCTTGGGTCAAGAAGCTTTTCATGAGTGGGCCTCTTTGTTGCTAAAAGCACATTCCAAGCACCATAGTTTCTACCAACACATGCATTAAAGTCACCAAGCACAATCAATTTCTCATTCAAAGGGACTGACAGAATACTTCTAAGCTCCTCATAAAATGCATGTATATTTTCCTCACTTCCTGAAAGTGCAGGAGCATAAATAGAGAAAACAGTTGCAAAACATCCACAAGAAAGAGGGATCCAAAGTTTCATTATGCATTTATTTATGCTTTGTGGTTCTTCTAGGCCTTTTAGCAAATCACTTCTAATTGCAAACCCAACAACACCTTCCCTTTTCTCTCCCTTTTGCTTCCCAACCCAGAATAATGCGAAACCTGCCACCCTTTCGACAAGATGATCTTCATCTGAACATCTTGTTTCAGAAAGAGCTGCAACATTAAGATGCCTTAGTTTCTTAGTTACTAGAGCTGTTCTTCTTTCAGGCCTATATGCTCGATCTAAAAGGGTTCTCACATTCCAGCAGACCAGGTTAAGAGAAACCTTATTCATTGCATACTTGCTATCATTGTTTATATCAATTCTTTGTTCGTTCCTGCTAAATTGAACCAACCTTAACTGCAGTAAACTAACCAGCAGAGAAAGGACAATTTTTAGAGCTCCTTTCTCGCACCTTCCCAGTATACCCAAGTGAGCAGTGCTCTCCTTAAAAGGGCTGCTCAGGCACAGGATTCTCCACCAAAAACAATTCCTGCTCATGAAAACATGTTAGCAATGTTAAGATAAGATAAGAACCCTGCCACCTTACGTGCAGATTTGTAACTGTATGCTTCCAACCGGTCAAGTCTGCATATGTTGCCATGCCTCTATCACCAGAGGACTTTTGAAAAGTAATGATTGTACAATGATGGAGTTTTGTCGGGGATATCTGTACTTCATTGGATTTCAGTGGCAAACACTTGTACAACACTTTTGCCACTCTCTGGGTCAAAATAGTAGATTCCAGTGACAAGCAAAGCAAGATGACTAGTACTAAATTGACTGCAGCTTTTATATCGGAGTACCTTCTAGGCTTTTCTTCAAAAGAATTCTACAAGCCAGCAGTGGTAAGTCAATTTGAATTTAGAGCTTTATTCTCCTATACTGGTTGTCCTAATCACGGCTTCATTTCAAAACAAGAGCCCAGTCTTCCACCATCAACAGTCATGGCTTTGATAGTGCAGCCAATTAAGCAGCTCTCATTACCATGACCTGAATTCTTTTAACATATTTTTCTTTTTTTATATATTTATATATCTTTTTTTATTTTTATTTATATTCTTAATTTTGAATTGATTTATTTATCTATGTATTTATTTATTTTTATTAAAAATCATTTTTAAATTGTAAAAATTT
>NC_069004.1:17460757-17463357 GCF_001194135.2 Octopus bimaculoides
CTCGGGAGACAATGGAGTTGCACATAAAATAATCCTCTCCAGTTTTGTGCAGGCCTGGGCTAGATGTAAGAAAATCCTGGGTAGCCCAATCGTCAGGGTTCCTCTCTCAACCTTGCTGATGTAGTCCAAAGGAGTGCGGAGCATAACGTTTGGCACCAGCTTGGTTGCAGGAGCTGCCGGAAGAGTGTCGAGTCAAACATGAAACCACCTACGGGGCTTCACTCTGGATTTCTTTGAAGGTTGTCTCCTTTCCGTAACCCTGGATAGGGGCCCATACCGGGTACTGTCAGCCGGAGCCAGCTGAACCCAGAACTCATGTCCGGCAGGGTTGTCACTCCCTGAAGTAGTGAAGAAAATCACTACCCACTACCTAATATATCCATATACATACATACATACATACATACATACATACATACATACATACATACATACATACATATATGTGCTAAATTTTTGGAAAGTTTTACATATCTTTACAGTTCCATTGATGGCTTGAATCTGTAGTCGTCTAATCAGCCTTTTTCTTTCAGGTTTTGAGAACCCTAATTTTTCCAGGTTTTTGTTGAGGCAGTTCATTACATATCCCAATGCCCCAACAATCACGGGTATGAATCTGAACTTGTAGTCTCGGTGGAGTATCTGTAAATTTCTCAGTAGCTCGGAGTAGTTGTCCTCTTTTTGTCTAATTTTTAGTGGGATGTTGACATCCGCAGGACAGCTGATTTCTACTACTGTACAGAGTTTCTCTTCTCTGTCCCAGATTACTATATCCGGTCTATTATGTCTGCACTTTATTGAGGTTTTTATTGGGACATTCCACCAATACTCTTTCATATTGTGAGTGGTAATGGCCTCTACCTCATTATGGGTTTTCATCTCCTTAGCCCCGGGGTTATCCTGTCGGCAGATTTCATTGTACAGTGTCTTGGCCACAACATCATGTCTCATACGTAAGTAATACCGTGATGACATTTTTGGACAGCTGCTAATGATGTGGGTATGTATGTATGTATGTATGTAAGTGTATATGTATGTAAAGAACAAAAAGTTTAGAATGGTACCACAATGCACTATAGAACAAAAATGGACTATATACCTGTTGTAATTTGGTTATCTATAGTCCGATGATATTTCGGAATTACAATTCCTTCTTCAGATCTTCTTAGCTGGAGAGATTCTAGCTAAGAAGATCTGAAGAAGGAATTGTAATTCCGAAATATCATCAGACTATAGATAACCAAATTACAACAGGTATATAGTCCATTTTTGTTCTATAATGCATTGTGGTACCATTCTAAACTTTTATTCTTTACAAACAATACACAATGCTTCAAGCGAACTACAATATTCTCCTATGTATGTATGTATGTATGCATGTATGTATGTATGTATGTATGTACGTATGTATGTATGCATGTACGTGTTAAGTATGTAGCCATGTGGGAAGACAAATGAAGGCATAATGTTGCCATCACTAGAGATCGCTCCAAAGAACATGATTTTGACTGGATGTTTGATTTTTATCACTCTCAGATTGACACCCAAACACTCTGAAATGTCCGAATTAGAGCTTCTGGCGCGAATGCCAAGCAGTGCAGCATGTCGTGTGTGTGTGTGTACACACACACACACACACACACACACACACATAATGTATATGTTACAATTTCAGCTGATAGCACTGTAATATACCAGCTCCACTATTTGATTCTAAAAATAGGAGATGCTGGTAAAAAACCCAAACTGGCATTCTATCTTCAATTCAGTTTTTGTGCCCATCTTCACCTATGGTCATAAATGTTGGGCAATGATTAAAAAAGTATGATCGTTGATAATAGAAATGGCCAAACGGGGTTCCTTTGGAGGATCTTTGGAGTAACATCATTTGACAGGGTGCATTGTTTAGGGATCAGGGAGTCTCCAGGTCGAGCAGCTATGTCACTGCATTGACATGCAATTAGAATGTTGCAGAAAAGAATCACATGATGGATTCTTCAAGCTGAGCCAATTGGGAGGAGACCTAGGGATAGACCAAGATGGTTGGATAATATCCATAGTCTCAGTTGGCCATGCTTGGGAATCCTGCCAGAAAGTCTAATGACAGTTGCTTCTGACAGAACCCTATGGACGAGATGCTTTTCACTCATATCCTTCTTTCTTTTTTGCTATTGAAATCATCTGCTTTTATATTTTCTCATTCTCAACATCTCTGTGCCTTACTTCATATCTTACATGAATCTCTCTCTCTCTACCGTCTCTCTATGTTTCTTATTTCTTTATTGCCCACAAGGGGCTAAACATAGAGGGGACAAACAAGGACAGACAAACGGATTAAGTCGATTACATCGACCCCAGTGCGTAACTGGTACTTTATTTATCAACCCCGAAAGGATGAAAGGCAAAGTCGACATCAGCAGAATTTGAACTTAGAACGTAGCGGCAGACGAAATACCGCTAAGCATTTCGCCCGGCGTGCTAATGTTTCTGCTAGCTCGCCGCCTTATCATCAACCCCAGTGCGTAACTGGTACTTAATTTATCGACTCCGAAAGGATGAAAGGCAAAGTCAACCTCGGCGGAATGTGAACTCAGAACGTA
>NC_069004.1:17464272-17469077 GCF_001194135.2 Octopus bimaculoides
GTTCATTTAATTAATCAAAAATATGTTAATAACTGCTATATTTTTCTGGCCCCATCCTAAAATTGTATCAACAAATGCAAGATACCAGCTTTTGTTTACCAGCTAATCAAATAAAAATCGACCTACTACTACTACTACTACTACTACTACTACTACTACTACTACTACTACTGCTGCTGCTGCTGCTGCTGATGATGATGAGAGAAATTCCTCAAAATGGGATGATCTCTGAAAGCTATTCATGGAATCCCCTCCCCCAAACCACAGTGATCTTGACCACTAAGGCAAGTGCCCTTTTGTAGTTGTGCTCCTCCAATCTTCATTCACATGCTCCAAATCAACCCATTCACTCAGACCATGTTGGCTACTCTTGTCCACCTTTCAACAAATTTGCTGGGAGGCAGCACTTGCCTCTCTCTCTCTCTCTCTCCTACTTTTCTTTTCAAGTGATACTTGAAAAAAAGTTGGTGAGGACTTGCCCAAAGAAGGTGACTTCTGCCTTTTCCATATCATCCACCATACAACTTCTTTTGACAAAGCCAGTGATTGTAGGAGCACTTGGAATGATCAAAAAAGGAACTGAAAATTATTTAAGAATGATCCCTGTTTTACCATCCATACAGAAAGTGTAAAAGATTGTCTCAACTGGAATGTCACACATATTGAAAAGAACATTGTTGCTGTGAATTTTCTTTCTCTTTTTCCCTTTATTTTCTTTGTATACATTTTTATTTTTTATTTTATCTCTCTCTCTTTCTTCCCCTTTTGCTCTATGACATGACTTTGCAAATGGACAATTTAGTGTGTTTATTTTAAAGACCTATCAATGCATACAGTGCATTTCTCTGTCCTAAGTGTCAGGAAGACACTTGGCAAGAAATGGAGACAGAATTGAAAGATGATGATAATAATAATAATAATAATAATAATAATAATAATAATAATAATAATAATAATAATAATAATGATGGTGATAATAACAATAATAATAATATGGGTAATGAAGAGAGTAACTGTCATGTCAATAGTTGAAAGGACACTTGGAAGACTAGCAACCAGGTTTAAGAAATATGTCAGAGAAATTGGAATCGACAAGAGAGTAGAACATGTTCAAAAACTGCTCTTTTGGGGACAGTGAAGACCTTGAGATTGGTACTTGACATCTAAGCACCAAGTCTTATAACGGATGGAAAGAGACCCTGTGAAACGTTCGACAACAGGTTGTTGTCTGCTCTCACAGAATTAACCAGAACAAGTAAAATCAAGAGCTCTGAGAAGTAAAATTTAATAATAAAACTAATAATCCTTTCTACTATAGGCAGAAGGCCTGAAGTTTGGGGGAGGAGTAAATTGATTACATTGACCCCAGTGCTCAGCTTGTATTTATTTTATTGGCCCTGAATGGATGAAAGGCAAAACTGACCTTAGCAGAATTTGAACTCAGAGCACAGACAGATGAAATGTTACTTAGCATCTTGCCTGGTGTGCTAACAATTCTGCCAGCTCACCCATCTTTCAGTAGAAGTTCTTTCTTCTATAGGCAAAATGCCTGAATGTTTTTTTAGGGGAGGGGATCTAGTCAATTACATCAACTGGTACTTATTTTATTGGCCCTGAAAGGACAGAAAGCAAAGTTTACCTCAGTGATATTTGAACTTAGAATATAAAGAGTTGGAAGAAATACTGTTCAGCATGCTAACCATTCTGACAGCTTGCCACCTTTTAATATAATGGTTTCAAATCTTGGCACAAGGCCAGCAAGTTTGGGGGTGGGGATAAGTTGATTACATTGATCCCAGAGCTCAACTGGTACTTATTGTATTGACCCCCATCCCTTTAATAAAATATAATATCAAGGCAGCAATGAGCTGGCGGAATTGTTAGCATGCTGGGCAAAATGTTTAGTAGCATTTTACCCGTTTTTACATCCTGAGTTCAAATTCTGCCGAGGTTGACTTTGCCTTTCATCCTTTTAGAGGTCAATGAAATAAGTACCAGTTGAGTACTGGGGTCGATGTAATCGACTTACCACCTCCCCCAAAATTTGAAAGCAATATAATTTAATATCAATCATTAGCATGCTGGGCAAAATGCTTAGTGGCATTTCGTCCGTTTTTAAGTTCTGAGTTCAAATTCTGCCAAGGTTGATTTAACCATTCATCATTTTGGGGTCGATGAAATAAGGACCAGTCGAGTACTGGGGTTGATGTAATCAACTTACCCCGCCCTTGAAATTTCTGGCATTTGACCAAAATTTGAAAATAATATAATATTAGATGTTAACTGAAACAGGATCCTAGTGATAAGCTAAACAACTATCAACAGTGTTCTGATAATGATAGCATCTGCTATATATACAGATAGAGTATATCTACCCACCCACCACCAGTGGGAGAATGACCATGTCTATAGGGTGGAAGTGAGCCAAAATGAAAGCTAATATGAATTCAAAAGCTCTGGAATAATGCAAGAAAAAAAGATTAAAAAGGTAAAAATACTGAAGTAAAATATGATAGAAAGAACTGATAAGAAGGGAGCTTCAACTTGTCAGAAATAGTAGCCAAATTTCCTTCAAAACACATCCCACTGTCTTAATAAAAGGGAACACCACTTTCAATGATATAGTTTTTTTTATAACACTATGTGATGTGAGTCATGGTTGGAATATTTGCTTTGATCTCAGGAGCACCACCAGCAGCAGCAGCAGCAGCAACCATAACAATCATAGTAAAATATTTAAACAATAGTCATATGTTAACTTCTGGTCCTGCAGTTGACATAATAAAAGAATTGATCACCAAATATCTGATTGTCCAATTATGGTAGGTAGAATATTATATCGCTTGGGGAATATGTCAAAACTTTTGAGGGAGAGAATAGATGGTATGAACAGGCACCAAATCTGGTATATGGCAATGACTTAAAGATGATAATCTGTCCAGGTTAACAAGAAGAGCATGACTTTGCATTCTGAATGACATCTCGATCACTTCTAAACAAAACATCTGTTGGAAGCAGTGGCAAGTCTTGTCAAAAGTGTCCAGAAATTTTTAGCCATACCACCTTAGTTTATGAACAGGATAGAATAAAGGAAATCTTGTTCTCCTTAATATCTGAGCTCAAAGGTATCTTTTATCTCTCCACCCCACTATTTTGTAAAGTCACTGTCTGGAAGGATGTAGAAAATCTAAGTACCAATAGTTCAAAATGGGAAGAAGCCATCTGGCTAGAAATGGTTGTTAGCAATCCCAGTGTCAGAATGAATAAAAAATATTTATGTTCTTCAGGAGATTAACGTATAGCAGTTGGAAGCTCAGAAAGGTGGAATGCTGCAAGTTCTATGTAAGTGGAGCCCTTCATGTTGCATATCAAAAATGATATGTGGGTACATTAATGAAAGAACTTTGAGAAGCAATGAAAATAAGGTTGATCTTTGAATAAGCTTGATGAAAATCTGGTAAGTTAAAAACATTTTTGCATAGAATTTGAACAACAATAAATTTATTTTCAACTAAAGAAAACACGTTTCAAACATGTGGTGTCCCCCTGGTGATTGGCTATCATAGAAGAGACGATCTTATATAAATTAAATTGGGGCAGGTTTGGAAGTTTGAAATATAAATCAAAGCAAAGAAAATGTACAAAATATACACATTTAACATTTCTCTTTTGTACAGATCAAAAAGATTTTAAAATTTCTGGCTGTTGGTAGCCATATTTTCTTCTCTCTGTTTTAATGTATATCATAAGAGAAAGAATATTCCTTCACTTGTTTATCAGGTTATCTAACTTGGTCTCCTTTAAGAAAGATTCCAAAGCATCCAGTCCACTCTGTTAAGTGGTTGGCATTAGGAAGGGCATACAGTGAAGCCTGGTGCAGTCTTCAGGCTTGCCAGATCCTGTCAAACCGTCCAACCCATGCCAGCACGGAAAACAGGCATTAAATGATGATGATGATGATGATGATGATGATGATGATGATGAAAAGTGTGTCCACTAATTCTTTCTCATTCTATTAGTTTCCCTGAAATTGTTGTTTACTCAAATTCCAGGAAGACTTTATACCCTGGGAAAAATCTTGCTGTCAGCATTGTTTTCATTGCAGGTGTCATACATGAGAAACAAGATATCAGCTCAAAATGAATTCGTCTAAGAATTGAATTACCAAAAACCTTGCTGCTAGACTTTCAATGCGTAAACAACAACTAACAATTGTGTTACTGCAAATCTTGACAAAAGCCACCCTCCAAGCATTTGATCATGCATATATCAAACTTGGATACATCAACATGAAAAAGATGGTTTTCAGCTACTCTATATGGCCACGAACAATGGTAAACTGTACTTCTATGTGGTGGCTATTAAGGTGGACTGGCTTCGATAGTGAATTGTACTTTCTATATTGTGGCTATTTACATTTAGAGAAATTGGCTACAACAGTGAATTATACATCTATAAGGTAACTATTTACAGTTAGATGGACTGGCTACAATAGTGAATTGTACATCTATATGGTAGCTGTTCGATTAACTGGTTTTATATGGTAGCTTTTAGATGGACTGGCTACAATAGTGAAGTGTACATCTATATGGTAGCTGTTAGATTAACTGGTTTTATATGGTAGCTTTTAGATGGACTGGCTACAATAGTGAAGTGTACATCTATATGATAACTATTTACAGTTAAATGGACTGGCTACAATAGTGAATTGTACATCTATATGGTAGCTGTTAGATTAACTGGCTTTATATGGTAGCTTTTAGATGGACTGGCTACAATAGTGAAGTGTACATCTATATGGTAGT
>NC_069004.1:17469211-17473189 GCF_001194135.2 Octopus bimaculoides
ATATGGTAGCTGTTAGATTAACTGGCTTTATATGGTAGCTTTTAGATGGACTGGCTACAATAGTGAAGTGTACATCTATATGGTAGTTACTTACAGTTAGATGAGTAGAAGGTATGAGTGAACTCTATTTGTATCAAAGTCATATAGAAAAGTTATGTGTCACAGTAGTTTAACTGTTAATATCACAGTCATGAAGAAGGTAGCAAGCCGTTGAAACTGCTTGCAAGCCAAGCAAGATACTGAGCATCATTTCATCTGTCCTTATGTTCTGAGTTCAATTTCCGTTGAGGTCGACTTTGCCTTTCTTCCTTTCAGGGTTGATAAAATAAGTACCAGTTGAGTACTGGGGTCAATATAATCGACTTATCCACATCCCCAAAATTGCTGGCCTTGTGCCAAAATTTCAAATCAATATTACTCACATCAAACATGATATACTTTCATTCTTTTACTAGCATCAATCACTGTGGCATTGCTGAGGAACAACCCATAGCCATTTAGCCAATCCTATTATTCCCAGCCCCTTTTTTCCTCCTTTTATTGTGCTCTATTTGTCAAACTGCTTCAAAAACAAAGACTCCAACATTCAGACCCATCGGCATGACAGATTTCTGCATTATTTTTGTCAATCAAATTCCATTTCTAAAGTATTGGTCAACTTGTGGTTATGATGGTCAGCACTTGCTCAATAAGCTGCATGGTGGGATTGAGCACTGGACCAGATAGTTGAGAATCAGATATATAACCACACAGCCAAACCTGTGCTGATATGGGTATTCTTGAAATAATCATTTCAGTTTCATAGAAGTTGTTTGTGCAAAAATTGGTATCTTTTTCTTGGTTGAGTCTTTGAACTATGGCCATGCTGGAGCACTACTGTGAAGAGATTAGTTGAACAAATCAACCCTTGTTGTCAAGCGGTGGTGGGGACAAATACACACACACACACACACCCATACACACACACACACACACACACATACACACAAAGACATACATACACACATGTACATGTAAGTGTATATGATGAGCTTCTTTCAGTTTCTGTCAACAAAATCCACTTCCAAAGCTTTGGTTGATCTTGGGCTACAGTGAAAGACACTTGTTGAAGTGCACAGTGGGACTGAACCGAAGACCACATCGTTGGGAAGCAAGCTTCTTTCCCCACAGCCATATATTTGAGACTTCTTTCGGTCACAAATGACCATGGGATTGCACCTAGAAAGTTCTCCTCCGAGACACAAGTCTGGGCAAGGTTGTTTATGGAAGACCAGCCTCCATACTCCATGCCACTGATGTTCTCCAAGGGAAAAGCAAAAGTCAATACAGCTTGGTACCAGTGATGCTGTAACTTATTTCCACAGCTGAGTGAACAGGAGCAACATGAAATAAAGTGTCTTACTCAAGAACATAACACACAGTCCAGTCTGGGAATCGAACTCACAACCTCACAATTATAAGCTCAATGCTCTAGCCACTGAGCCATGCACCTATATTACAGATGTATTATTTGTTTGTATTATTCTTTTCACTGACTGTGGTAAGATATTCTCTTCAAAGAGTTTTGTCAGAGCTGTGGAAACTATGGGTTTACTGTCAGTAAGGTGAGAATTAGCAACGAGATCAGTAAAAAATTTACCTCTTAGATAGGTGTCCATCAAGACTTAGTTCTTCACATATAAATTTAGGACTGGTTAGTCAGGGTAACTCTGCTATGCTGACCACCAAGTTCATATAACACCAAATCAGTTAACGAATTACAGGAAAAGTTATTTTTTAAATAGGGAAGCAGAGCCTGAAATCAAGAGGTATAAAGGTAAATCTGAAGCCGCGTCCTACTGACTTAGAAAGGAGCACATTGGCTAATGGGATCCAGGTAATGCTATTCCTAAAAAGACAATTAAAAAGCCCTCAAAAAACCAAAAACAAAAAGTAAAACAAAAACAAACCAAAGCAAAAAATACAAAAACAAAACAAAACAAAGCAAGAAAAATATGGCATGTTGAGTTAAGACCAACTGATTTTGTTATGATGTAAATTTTGTGATTTTGGAATTTATTGGTAATGTTTTGCTCATCATTGTTCTTCCTTATTTCTTTCCTCAAATGGTGTTGCTTGTCTTTGAGTGTTATGCTTTAGACAGCCTTCACTATGGAATGAAAATGAAGATGCAGTCAAAGACATTAGCATAATAAATTTATGCATCAAAACAGAAATGAGAATATTGGAAAAGAACAAAACATCCACATGTTCTGTTAATAAATCATAATAGTTTTAAATTTAAAAGAAATAATCAGGGAGTGTATTTAAATATTCAAACGAAAGGATCATCTTGTCCAGTTTGAGGACATTATCATGAAAACATTTCAGATGAGAAAACGTCCAGCTTCTTTGTGTTTGAGTTAAATAAATATTTCATAGGCACAGGCATGGCTTTGTGGCAGAAACGTTAGCACGCCGGGCAAAATGCTTAGTGGTATTTCGTCTGCCATTACGTTCTGAGTTCAAATTCCACCGAGGTCGACTTTGCCTTTCATTCTTTCGGGGTCGATAAATTAAGTACCAGTTACATACTGAGGTCGATGTAATCAACTTAATCCCTTTGTCTGTCATTGTTTGTCCCCTCTATGTTTAGCCCCTTGTGGGCAATAAAGAAATAAGAAGCTTGTTTCCCAGCCACATGGTCTGGAATCCAGCCCCTCTGCATGACACCTCGTACAGCTCTGGGCTGACCAAAGCTTTGTGAGTGTTTTTGATTGACGGAAACTGAAAAGAAACCCATCATTTAATTTCATATTACGCTCCGTATTTCACAAACACTTTATTCTAAAGCATATGTATATTGAGTTCAAACACCAGGTTATTAATATTGCTCTGTCTAAGTCAAAGATTATATATATATATACTGTATGTATGTATGTATGTATGTATGTACTCTTATGCATGTAGCTGCATGTCTAGACATGCACATATATATTTAAATGGTAAACTTCTGGAAAGTTTTACCGATTTTTACAGTTCCAGTGATAGCTTGAATTTGTAGTCTTTGAATCAGCTTTCTCCTTTCTAGTTTTGACAAGCCTAATTTATCAATATTGGTAATTAAGCAGTGTGTTACATATCCAAGAGTTCCAATAATTACAGGTATAAACATGAACTTGTAATCTGGATAGAGTAACTGTAGATTTCTCAATAGTTCAGCATAAGGGTTTTCTTTTTCACTGATGTATGTATGTATGTATGTACGTGTTTATGGTGTGTTTAGTCGCCCCCCCCCCATTTGACAACTGGTGTTGGCTTATTTACATCCCCATAACTTAGCAAGTCAGCTAAAGTGATCCAATAAAATAAATAGTGAACTTACAAATAAGTACCGGGGTCAAGATGGTCAATTAAGCTCGTCGAGGCGGTGCCCCCAAATGGCAGCAGTCCAATGACTGAAAAAAGTAAAAGATGAAAAAATAATAAATAACTTCTGATATGACACCAAACCAGACTCATAGGGGCAGGGCACAGTTGCGTATATCGACTCGTGGGATTTAATGTCAAAACATGAGGAACCGAAACTATTACCGTCGTAGTGTTTCTCAACCGGGGTCCCAATGACCCTTAATGTGTGTGTGTGCCTGTGTGTGTGCCTGTGTGTGTGTGTGTGTGTTGGGGGTTCGTATAAAATTTTGTCGCTAAAGTTTATGGGCAATAAACTGTTTATACTCTCTACAAAATATAAAATATTTTAATTGTTCATATTATTCTTAGATATTTAATTATAAAAATATATGATTTTTTTGAACATTGAATGACTTTGAGGGGGCCATTAGAGAAAAAAATAGGAATGAAAAATGTCTGTAGGTTAAAAATAGTTGAGAAACACCGGCCTATCGGTCTCTCTATGACATTTGAGAACAATTAATAAACTGTTTTCACTTAAATTGATAAAACTAAGAAGGAGTTATGTCCCTTTACATTCACAGTCGT
>NC_069004.1:17473939-17475798 GCF_001194135.2 Octopus bimaculoides
TAAGCTTCTTACCACACAATAACGCCTCCGCCTATGCATGATTAGATTCGTATTGAGGCTTTTTAATAGGAATAAAAAGAAAATCGACCTCGGTACTTGACTGGTACTTTATTTTATCGATTCAGGAAGGATGAAAGACAAAGATAACTCCAGCTGTCTTTGTAATCAAGCCCCAAAGGATCGCAAATAAATACTGCTACGTGTTTAACCCGTCGCCCTAACGATTCTAATTAAAATCAATTAAAATTCATACTCGCTCGAAGTGATCCCTACTCTCTCTCTCTCTCACTCACTCTCTCCATCTCCACCCTCCCTCCTACACACTCACGCTTATTTATATCAGCATGGCTTCCGTTTGTCATTAATGACTACGGATAAAGGTTCTGGTTGTCTGTGGCTGAATTGTTTGACGCACGAATGACAGCCTCTCATATACCAACCATACTCGTGTGCTGTTCCGGTGTTGTTTGTGTTCTTTTCTGTGGGTCCGCGTTTCTTCCGCTGCATTCATCACCCTTCCCACCAGCATAAGCTGCTTGATAGGACTCAAGCCTGGGCGGTATGGTATAAAGGACAGGCTGTTGCCCATGCAGCGTGTCTCTCTTCTTGACGTCACTGACGGATCCAAAGAAACAACAGTGCCTTTACAATTTGGTGCCGGCATCGTTGCAAAAGTTGTCAGAACGAAACTGTAGGTTACGTCTAAGTGCCTCTGGGTCTTTGCCATTTGATTTCCCCCCAAGATTTATTTACTCTCGAAACATTTCTCATAGGTGGGTATGACCGCAGGGCAGCGTAGGTTTGAAACCAAGGTTTTCCTACTCCAAGATGGGTTGCCCCCTGGATAATGAGCTCCATCATCCCGACTGAATAGCTAACAAACCTCAGCTGAGACCTTGATAGGTGCTGTTACTTTGGGTCAAGGTAGATCTGGGAACAATAGTGGCTATGAGGTGGTTCCACTCCCCTCAAAAACACTGCAACTATCAAACGAGCCCACCCACCATTACTGGATGCAGTTTAAAATTGTATCCAGGATTACATATTTATGACTGGTTATAACTGGGAGTGAAGGCGCATGACTCAGTGGTAAGAGCGTCAGGCTCACAATCATTAATTCGTGCGTTCGATTCCCTGTCTGGGCTGTGTGTTCTGTTCTTGAGCAAGACACTATTTCACGTTGCTCCAGTTCACTCAGCTGTAGAAATGAGTTGCGATGTCACAGGTGCCAAGTTGTATCGGCCTTTACCTTTCCCTTAGATAATATTAGTGGCATGGAGAAGAGAGACTGGTATTCATGGACGACTGTTGGTTTTCCGTAAACAGCCTCGTCCGGACTTGTGTCCTTGAAGGGGGTATAGAAGATACAGTACTCGATACTTGAAGTGAATTAACATTTCTTCCGGTTTAAGAAAAAAATATATATACTTAGCAGCAATAGTTGTGTGGTTAAAAAGTTTCGGGTTCAGTTTCACTTTGCGGCTCTTTGGACAACGGTTCCTACGGTAGCTCTGGGCCGAATAATGCTATATGAGTGAATTTGTTGGGTGGAAACTGTATGGAAGCTCATCGAGTAGTTAAGAAGCTTGCTTTGCAGCCATGTAGCATCGGGCTCAGTCCCACTGTGTGGCAACTATAGTCCCCGGACGACTAATGCCTTGTGAAGATATTTGGTCGACGGAAACTGAGACGGAGTCCGTTGCACGTGTGTATATATATGTGTGTGTGCGTGCGTGTGTGTGTGTGTGTGTGTGTGTGTGTGTTGTATTTGTCCCTCCCCACCGCCTATGTTGGTTTGCTTACGTCCCCGTAACTAGCGGTTCGACAAAAGACGCTGATGAAATATGTAATAGGCTACC
>NC_069004.1:17476272-17478211 GCF_001194135.2 Octopus bimaculoides
GGAAGATGAATCCTTGCCTGAAATCGTTGAACAATAGCCAAGCAAAAGCACACGCACATTGTCGTCAGAGCTTAGTCCTTCACAAACCATCGCTAATCGGCACTTCTGTGAGCTCGGCCTTGTGAGCATACGCTGTCAAGAAGCTCCCCATTAACTAAATAATGACCAGGCTCAATGACATGTGAACATTTGCAAACGACTGCTGGCAAATGCATATAGGGATATGTGGTCAGAAAATGTTTCTAATTTTTTCTTTCCACAAACTACATGACACAAGTGAGGTTGGAAGAATGATAAAAGAAAAACGTTTTATTAAAATGTTCAAACCTGTTCTGAACTGAAATAACAGCAATAATATAACAACCAGTTAATAATGACGTCGATTAAAAAATATCTTTAACATATGACTATAAACAAATTACAGAAGACTCCCACCGATTGAAATAGAAACAATCGAAACCAAGTTTGCTCACCCATAAAATCATTACATGTAAACCGCAAGCTAATTGGTTAAAATAAAGGCAGGATTTATGCCAGTAATATCGGTGCGCCCGGCAAACCTTGGCGTTTAAGTTGCATACTGATTGTTCAAAACTGTATTCGAAAAATTCAGCTTGCTGGAGCCTTCAAAAAGGTATAAAAACGAAGAAGTCAGTCATTTTACTACAGTTGTCAAGAACTCAACTGTCAGTTAAATACATTTTGAAATCTGATGATTACTGCAAACGTATGAAAGCACTAATTGAGCTTTATGAACATTACAAAATATTTCTGTTTAATGTTTAACACACTTTAACATTGTAAAACGTGAAAACCTGACCATGTTGTAACTTTATTCAACTGACATATTATTCTATACACATTTACAAAATTCGTATTGTGTGTGTGTGCGCGTGTACACACACAGACATATATGCAGGGTGTTCCAAAATCAAGGCAACCAATTTTTTTCAATTTTGCCAAAGCAAAATGTTGTTATATTTCGGGTCCGAGCATTGCAATGCAGTGGTAAAGGAACTACAATTATGACACTGCCACATTTATTCGATATGACAACTTCTGTTTCGAATCACAGCCTTAAGTCTAGATGCGAATGCTTCACACGCGGCATGCAGCTGTTCTTGTGGAATCGATGCCCATTCTTGGTGCAGTTTTGCCTTCAGATCGTTGAGCGAAGCATGAGAAGTGCTCGAGGCCCTCGTCTCCCAAATAGACCAAACAAAAATCCAACGGGTTGAGATCGGGGCTTCTTGAGGGTCATATATCCTTGCCTGTGAACTATACGATGTTTTTATGAATCCGGTGTTGTGTCTGTTTGGGGGTGTGGTATGGTGCCGAGTCCTGTTGGAGGCTGCAAGCTGCGCTTTGAAATTGCTCATTCGCCCATGGAAGCAGTTCAGCTTCTAGAATATCGCTAATAACACCCGAGGGCACAAAATGAGGGGAGGCATTCCGGTGGCTGTCACAAATCATAACTGACTGTAGATCTTGACGTCGATTTACGAATCTACTCTCGACGGAGCCAGATACACTTCATAGTCGGTCATTCTGGTGGTTTACTGTCCGTTTGATATCAAATTTCTTTTCATCAGTGAACACCAGTTTGGGCAGCGCGCCCTCAGCAATCTGACACAAGATAAGATGACTTCTCTCCAGTATCATGGGTGAGCTCATGACAGCGGGTCGTATTGTAGGGGTGTGTCTTGAGATCCTCCTTCAGCACATGGTACATCGATGTTCGACTTATTTTTGTTGTGACAGTTTTCTGATAGAACGAGGATTTCGCCGTATCTTTCCTCTGGTACTTTTGATAGGCTGTGGGATCTGCACATTTTTTTTTTCGGTCACCTCCAGGTCGATCAGCGGTGGAACCAGTCTCTTGAAATTTCTTGACAATTTTCCAGAATGTTGTTCGGTTAATTTTAAGCTTTTTTGCTAT
>NC_069004.1:17481116-17484119 GCF_001194135.2 Octopus bimaculoides
CTGTAATTCAAAGGGCAAGCATTGTCACACTATATGTCACGCCGAATCTCTACCACTTGCATGTCAGTTTTAGTAGCAAGCTGTTCTGTTGATCGGATCAACTGAGACACTCGTCGACGCAACCGACAGACTACTAGTTATACATATATATCAGCCATGTAACGACACACGTGCTTTCACGGACTATTCTTTTCCTTCTCTCCAGACCTTTTCCTCTTCTCTCTTTCTGACGAAGAGCCATGCTCGAAACGTCATACCCCTTCTTTTACCATCTTAAACTTTCTCTGAGCATCAGTCAACAATGATATATTCACTGTGTACATTCTTTGGACTTTTGTTGCTTTGTTTTTTATCTTTGATTTGCCTATCTATCTATCTATCTATCTATCTATCTATCTATCTATCTATCTATCTATCTATCTCTCTCTCTCTCTCTCTATCTCTCTCTCTCTCTATCTATCTATGGCTTACTGCGTGATACTTTCTATAAAGGTCTTTTCTCATAACCTCACTTCGACTAAATCTTTGTGAGCAAAATTTGGTGGACGGAGACTGTGAGGAAGCCCACTGACTGGGGTGTCGTTCTTGTTTTTGGGTTGGTGGGAACTTAATCCGATACCTGATGTAACACCACCAGCACCATCACTGCCGCCGCCGCCGCCGCCAGACGACGACGACGACGACGTTAACCACCACCACCACCACCACCTGCCGAAACAAATACCTTATGGAGTATCTTTTTTTTAATCGAGCAGGCCTGTAATTTTTCCCTTCTGAAATTGTTTGGGAGAGGGACAAGGCTTAGTCGATTACAACAAACCCAGAGCTCAATTGATACTTATTTCATCAACCCTTAAAGATTGAAAGGTAAAGTTAATCTCGGTGGAATTTCACCGTCGAAATAAAGCTGGAAGAAATATCGGCACAAAGCCAGCAAGTTCGGGGTAAATCGATTACATCAAATTTCCGTGTAAGACGGGGTAAGTCGATTACATCAACCCCAGTACTCAACTAGTACTTATTTTATCGACTCCAGAAAGATGAAAGATAAAGTCGACCTCGACGGGATTTGAACTCAGAACGAAAAGACAGACGAAACGCCGCAATGTATTTTGCGCGGCGTGCTAACGATTCTGCCAGCTCGCCACCTTAGAACCAGAATATCGCTAAGCATTTTGCCCAGCACGATAACGGTTCTGCCTGCTCACCGCCTTTAGCAGATTTATAATCAAATGCATTCCATTCACGATTATCCCGACATTTTTTCAGGCATAACGTACCTTGGATAACCTTATATAATAATTCCATTTTTTAAAAATATGGTAGAGTATATTTGAGAAAATTTAGTTGCTATTTCAAGTAAATCAGAGACCACAAGGAGTTTCCCTGCTTTGATATGAGCAGGGACTTTTAAAGATAATAAATTTTCTAATTGATATCTGTGCTGTAGCATGGCCACACTGTTTGTTAATAAGTGTATCATTTATTTAGAGACTACGATCCAGATAAAAATTTGTTCTCTCTGTTTCAGCTACAATTGTCATCATCAGGTGTTTTATTTCTGTGTGTGCGTACACGGTAGCGAACAAAATTAGAATTTGGGACCATTTAAAATTTTTTTTATCTAAACCAAAGTTTACTAGCACTCTTATCAACTAAACCACTGACGCATTTACAGTATTGCTGTTGTTTATAACCCCAGATTAGCCTTGATTGAACAGACCTCTGATAAAAAGCCTTCCAGAAATGGCAACCCATTTGATCATGTCATCGTACTTGCTAAATATCAGATTCATCCCTCTCTATGCCCCCCACCACTTTAAATTCTAAAAATAAAATTTCAATCCTGTGTTGTCTAAATTTTTTTCATTAAAAGACAAAGAATTGTCTTTTTATTATAGGTGAAAATATTAATTAAACTTATATATGCGTACCTCAACTTACGTCAGTGATTGGTTCCAAAGTATGCGACTTAATTTGAAAAGCAATGTAAAAATTTATTAGCTTATATCTGTTTTAATAAATTGTTTGTACATATTTTCATATGAATCTTATTTGATTTTTTTTCCACTCCAGTATTGATCTTTGAGCGATTTTTTAAAAAAGACAGATAAATCGACCGAAGTTCAGGTTTTATTTCTTTAAAAAAAGGACCTAAATTAAATTAAAAAAAGACGTAACTCGAAACGACGCAAGTTGAGGTGCGCCAGTATTTGGTTTCACTACATTATAGAACAGTGTTTCTCAACCCTTTTTTTTTGGCCTAAGGACCCCCTTGGCTCCTGTTTCACATGGATGGATTCCGTAACGATTTGTTGTTTAAAATGTCCTATTATATTTTACAATTAAACACTATTAGGAATTCTATTAAAAAAATTGTTAAAATATTTTGTGCATTGTAGAAGTTTAACCAATTTGTTGAACGTAAACTTTAACAACAAAATCTTATATGGAGCCCTAAGGGTCATGGAATCCCCAAGGGTCATATGGACTCCAAAGTTCATGTGAACCCCGGTTGAGAACCACCGCTATGGAGCCGCCGTTTCACACTATCCAGAGTTGCCTTCTTTTCTAAGACGCTTGGCTGTCATTAGCGGGCGATTTGGCTGCTGTTTCTACCAGGCGGAGCAAACGCATAGAGGGCTCCTTTGTCTCATCAGAGTGTCAATTTGCAATATATGCATAGCAGTAAAGTATCGCAATGCCTCATAGATGTATGTGCATGATTAATCTAGGCGAAGGCGCGGAGTGTGCGTGGCCAATGCAATGTTTGTTTTTCTAGCATTTTCTGCCTTCGTGCTTACACTCAAGGTCGAACACAATATTTTAAAGTTTGTCGTATTTGTTGTTAAAATACGTTTGTTGAGTTATAAGGATGTGTACATAGAAATATAAGGATGTGTACATATAAGGATGTGTACATATAAATATGCATGCAGGACTATACACATGCACATATACATGTATGGATATACTTATATATATATGTATATATACATACCC
>NC_069004.1:17484868-17490216 GCF_001194135.2 Octopus bimaculoides
GCAGTGTGATGTAAGTGGTGGTGGAGATGGTGGTGTCGACGACGATGGGAGATGTTGTTGGAATGGTTAATAGATGGGAACCGTGCTGAGACAGACAGACAGACACACTTCTAATACGGCAATCAGTAACAAAGGTTGGTCGTAATTAGGGTGGAGCTGGTGGGGTGGTGGTGGTAGTTAGGATGTGTTGTTATTGTTGTTGTTGGTTGTTGTAGGTGGGCATGGTGGCAGAGGGGGGTGGTAGTGGTGCTTGAAAGTTGTTGTTTAACCCCAGGTCAACACTGTGTGCATTAAGATATGTATACACACATACATACATATATACATACACCACCACTACATATAAAAAGCTTACGTCCCAACCATATGGTCCCGGGTTCAGTCCCACTGCGTGGTACTTTGGACAAGTGTCTTCTACTGTGGCTTCGGGTCGACCAAAGCTTTGTGAATGGGATTGGTAGACAGGAAACTGACAGAAGCCCCAGCGTTACGAGAGTATGCGTCTTTGTGTCTGTTTGTCCCTCAGACCGCTTAACAACCGGTGTTAGTGTGTTTACGCCTCCATAACTTAACGGTTCGGCAAAAAGAGACCTATAGAATAAGTCCAAGGCTTTACAAATAAATAAGTACTGGGGCCGATACATTCGACTAAAAGTTATTCAAGGCGGTGCTCCAGCACAGCCGCAGTCAAATGACTGAAACAAGTAAAAGATCAAAGATATATACGGCAGTACACGGTTGAGTGCGCAGTGAGAGCAAGCAGTGACCTTCACGAGGCAGTGTGCCAAGTGATATCGCAAGTTATGAGATTTGTGTTTTTGTGATCATGTGTATGCGATTTTTGCCATGGACAGGAAGTTGGAACAAAGAGCAACGTGAAATTTTGCGTTAAACTTGAGAAATCTGTTACAGAGATATTGAGCATGCTTCGGCAAGCTGACGGAGATGAAGTAATGTTTCGAGAGGATCGTACGCAATGTTTCGAGTGATAGGGGCGTTTCAAGAACGGAAGAACGTCCCTGGAAGGCGATGGACAATCTGGAAATGATGAACGTCACCTTGGAAATGTGGAGAAAATTCATCAGCTTGTGCATAAGGATCGTCAGAGGACAATCAACGACATTACTGATGTTGTTGGTCTGTCGTATGGGCAACGATGAATATAATGAATATGATGATGATGGTGGTGGTAGTGGTAGTGGTAGTGGTGGCAATGACGAGGGTATATAAAGCATTGTCAGTTATCTGTATGTTTATATGGATGTCATTATTCAGTTATATTTCAAGATTTCTTGCCAATACAGAAAGAACGGGCTTCTAACCTAATGGAATTTCAAAAACATCTGGTTTATTTCTCCAATAATTAATAAGAGAAACACCTTTTACTCTCCAACGTAGCGCTATCCTAAACAGATTTTAAAATATACATCTACACCACGTGGAATCTCTCTAACACGATTATGGCTGAAACTAACACCACCAGAGATGAAACTAACACCACCAGAGATGAAACTAACACCACCAGAAATTAAACTAACAGCGTCACCGTCGATGAAAACAGAACTACTTCTCCAATAAGTTATTTAAGAAGACGTAAGTACACTTCTCATTTTACTTCGACTCAACAACTAAACCAAGATTTACTCCGGTGCTAAATGCTTAAAGGAGAATCTGGATAAACTGGGATTTTCAGAAAGAGAAATTGACCGGCTGATTCGTACATTACAAGTCCAATCTGTGAGTGGAACAGTAAAAGTATGCAAGACTTTTCTCAAGTTCCAAATGTGAATTTGTCTGCGTTAACTACATCCCAAATATGGAGCCTTGTGTCTTTGTTGGAAACCAGCTCCCTCCTCAGTGGAAGATTTATAATTATTGAAAAATTGAAGAGACACACATACATACAATACGGTGGAAGCCATCGCCACTCATAATAAAAAGGGATTACTGGTGAAATGTCCCGGTGAAAACCCCAATAAAATGTAAGCACAGCAGACCTGGTATAACGATTTGGGATAAAGAAGAGAAACTGTATACAGTTGTGGAAATTAGCTGCCCAGCGGATGTTAAGATAAAGCTGAAGGTCAGTGAAAAAGAGAATACCCACACTGAACTATTGAAAAACATGCGGTTACTCTATCCAGATTACAAGCTCAGGTTTATACCTGTAATTATTGGGGTACTGGGATGATATGTTACACACTGCCTAAATACCAATCTTGAGAAATTAGGCTTCTCAAAACCAGAAAGGAGAAATTGATTTGAAGAATACAAAACCAGTCCATCATAGGAACTGTAAAAATCTGTAAAACTTTCCAGAAGTTTATCATTTAAGTATATATGAGCATGTCTAGACATGCAACTATATGCATGAGAATATATACATAAAACAAAACATACAAATCTATACATATACGTATATACAAAAATACCTTGTTGATGTTTTTGAAATTCCATTGAAGGGGGCCTTAGACCTAGGTTAGAAACTCATTCTTTCTGTATTGGCAAGAAATCTTGAAATATAACTGAATAATGACATCCATATAAACATACAGATAACTGACAATGCTTTATATACCCTCGTCATTGCCACCACTACCACTACCACTACCACCATCATCATCATCATCATCATCATCATCATCATCATATTCATTATATTTGGAAAGTGACTGAAGTTTATTGACAATATGTCCCTTTGAAAAACTCTATTTTATTTTGAAAGCTGAAAATCGTTTGAGTAAGAACAGAAACAATCTTATTGGTGCCCCTGGAGTGCCAAGTTGAGAGTTTGTAGATGATTCATTATATCAGTAAAGAACATCAGATCTTGCATCCATTCATCATTCTCCAGTTGAGGATGGGATCTTTTCTTTTCTTTAAGAAAAGTAATAATAGACTCCAACAGATTAACAAACCTACTCAAGACATAACTGGTTGACAGCCACCTCACAATGCCATAAAAAGAGACATCACTGGGTTTATCTTCAAGCTCCAGTTCTTCAATAAAATTTCTGAACTGTCGGTGAGTCCTCCCATTTAAGCAAATGAAATTGACAATTTCAAGGACAGATTTCATAACATCTTCCTACATGAAGCATCTGGCTGCCAGGTGTTCACGATGAATAATGCAATGAACAGGGAGAACCTCTGGAAAGCTGAGATAACTTTTCATAAGGGCAATTAATCCTACATTTTCCCCCACCATTGCCGGTGTTCCATCTGTTGTAACACTGACGAGTTTATTCAGTGGAACATCAGCATTTGTTAACGTTCTGTGAAGCACATTTTTAATGTCAACAGCACGAGTTGCTTCTTTTAATGCAACTACAAATCCAACATCTCTTCTTTCACAGTTACATCAGAGGAAACATAACGAATAAACATTGCCAGTTGTGGGTTGTCTTGTATGTTTGTTGGTTCGTCAAGAGCTAAGCCGAATGCAAGAGCATTTTAAAAATCATTTTACATTTTGCCTGCAACATCAGCACTGATCTGAGAGATGCGCTTCCCTGTAGGTTGGCTTGAAACTGGTGTTTGTGCTATTAGTTGCTGAAGTCTTGTGTTATTTGGATCTGACACTGCAACAACTTCAGCTATATTCTTAACAAATTCTTCATCAGAATATGGGCGTTTAGTGCGAGCAATATTCCATGACATAACAAAACTGGCTCCAGTCGTTGTATCAACTTCCTTACTGAACGTTGCCAACAGTGTCTGCTGGTTATTTAGTGATGATTTTTAACACAGTTAACTTGTTTTTCCTTAATTCTGTTTTAGGTGGATGATCATACGAAAAGTTTTGTGATTTGCTTCATAATGGCGCTTCAATTTACTGGCTTCGTAAGGACTGAGTGACATATGGCAGATAAGGCACAAAGGTTTATCTCTTTTAACGGTGAATGCAAAATCTTCCTCCCTCTCTGGCTTAAAATTTCTGTTTTCATCTTCATATTTTCATTTCTTATAATTTGCGGAAGCCATTTTCCTTCACAAAATTTTCACAGACACTTTTAAACAAAACTTGTATCGAAGGTCTGCACAGTTCAACGTCTTGTGTTACACTGCGTTAATGTATATGATGTGAGTGCAGTCGAGCCTAGACTCATTATGCCACCTGTGACACTCTCACTCCTCCGGCGCACCCAAACCTTTAATCTCCTTACCCACGATCTCAGTCTTCTGACATTCCTCTGTAACCATTGCTGACCGGAAATTTCTTTAATCCCCCTGCCTCCCACTATTCCTTCCCTCAGTACGAAAGAACAATGCCTCACTGAGATCTAGCATTAAAATTAGGATTTAAATTCTTAAATATTTTTACTAACCATGAACATTAAACTTACGTTTTAATCCAATGGGGGTCTCAATTCATACTCAGTAAATAATTATAAACCTTGAAATTTTTCTTACTTTTTATATTAACTGTGATGTAAAAAGGAGCTCAGCCAACAGACTTCTACGAGCCGCATATTAAAGGTCAAGGAGCCGCATGTGGTTCGCGAGCCGCGGTTTGGCCACCCCAGCTATAGTCCTAGATATCATGATCATTTGTAGTATATGAATTAAGGATTTGCATGTATGTATGTATGTATGTTATCAATCAGTTTCATTTCTGTATTTCTTGTCCATAGAGAAAGAGCCGGACTCTAACATAGATTCAAGGCTCCTTCATTGGAACTTTTATCAACATCATCTAGGTATTTGTGCATATGTGTGTGTGTGCAGTATTTGGTGTTAGTGTATGCGCAGATTTGTATGTTTGTTTTATGGATGCGTTTTTATGTCTAGATGTATGCATATGTATTTATGTGCTAAATTTTTGGAAAGTTTTACATATCTTTACAGTTATGTATGTATGTATGTTTGTATGTATGTATGTATGTATGTATGTATGTATGTATGTATGTATGTATGTGCGTGTGTGTATGTGCATTATAGACACAGACACATACATATATGCATGCGTACATGCAAACATATATACATATACATACATCTACGGAACAGGTTAACAAAAATGAAATCACTAACAGACGAAGTTGACTGTATTGAGACTGATGGGCCAAAAGAATATTGGTGGAACTTGAAAATAAAAAGAACCACCAAATTCAAACACAACTGGTCAGGTATTGTTGTGTGGAACCACATAGACAAAATATTTTTCTAAGTGGTCGGACATAGCTTCTTTGAACTTGTTTCAGCCTGTGTGTGTGTGTGTGTGTGTCTCTGTGTGTGGTATATGTAAAGAGACAGACAGATTGAGGGTAGGCGAAAGAGAAAGAGAAAGAGAGAGAGAGGGAGAGAGAGAGAGAGAGAGAGAGAGAGAGAGAGAGAGAGAGAGAGAG
>NC_069004.1:17490903-17491170 GCF_001194135.2 Octopus bimaculoides
TGTCAAACAGTGGTAGAAACAGTGGTAGGAGGCGAACACACACACAGACACACAGACACACACACACACATACACACAGACACACACACAAACACACACACACACACACAAACACACACACAAACACACACATACACACACACTCATACACACAGACACAGACAGACACAGACAGACACAGACAGACACAGACAGACACAGACACAGACAGACACAGACACAGACAGACACAGACACAAACACAGACACAGACAGACAGACAGACAG
>NC_069004.1:17491745-17493037 GCF_001194135.2 Octopus bimaculoides
CTTCTGAACTTACTGGGCCTTATGTCAAAATTTGAAACCAATATTAAACTGTCCAAGAAAGATTTGAACCTGTATCCTCTGGTGTTCTTATTCAGTAAGACCGATGGCCCTCTTCACCTGTTTGGATCTCCTTAGTATATAATCTTGAAAATAATTTGGTGCATTTGTTGTTTCCCATGCCAAATGACTTCTTGATGAGGGTATCAAAGAGGCCATGAACCATTTAGGTTTTAGCAATATTGAGGAGGCCTTTCTCTATGCAAGGGCCTGGAAACTGTGCAGATATGATGGAATCAATTTAACTGAAGTGAATCTTATAACCTAGATCAAACTGTGCGCGCGGTGTAAAGCCTTTTCTCCGAGGCGTTATTGATTCAAACTTCATATGAAGCAAGTTCCTTGCAAAAGAGACTAGACTTGGTGTCGGTCGTTATTTGAAATTGCATCTACTAAATTTGTCGTCCTGCTTAAATTGATTATGATCAGCTATTATGTGAAATCACTAGTTGACATGCGTGGCAGCATAATCGGTATTAACTCCACATCATTCAAGTTTTCTGCAAAAACTGTTAACTTTACAACTGGTTTCCTGATGGAGAGAAAGAGAATAAAAAAGAGAGTGGGAGAGAGAGATAGAGAGAGTGGAGAGGATAAAGTGATGAGAGTGAAAGAGAAAGAGCGAGACAGAAAGGGTAAAGAAACATTGGAGTTGGCAAAGCTTACAGTGTTTGGTATGTAAAACACCGAATTTAAGCACTGTGGTAGCAGAGGATAACAGGCGTTAGTTAGACGCAAGAGGTAGAAGGTAGAAGAAGATGAAGATTAGTGCATTGATGCATACATACCTATTATCTTTTCTAAATACATAATCGACATGCAGAGTTCTGATCGAATCTAAAAATAAAAAAGGAAACAAGCAAAAAAAAAAAAAAAATGGAAAAACACACAGCTAACTTGATATTATCTGGGACTCATAAATAAAAGAAAAGTACGTTGTGAAATCAGATGACCACTTGGCGTCATTGTGGTAAAGATAATTCTTCTAAATAGTTTTACCACAGTGTTCACATTTATACGTATACCTGTAATCTATGGTGTACTTGGCAATGTTAGTAAATATCTAAGAAACGATCTCAGAAAGTTGACGTCTTCATGCACTTTAAAAATATAACCTAAAAGCGGAACAGTAAAGGTATGCAAGACTTTAAGAAAGTTCAATATGTAATTCTTTATTGTTGTTATATTTAGATTCCAGAGATGAAACGTTGTTCTTTTGTTAGAAAGCAGTTAAA
>NC_069004.1:17494138-17495793 GCF_001194135.2 Octopus bimaculoides
ATATATATATATATATATGCACACACGCATACATACATATATATTTATATATATACATACTTACACACATACATACATATATATGTATCTCTCTCTCTCTATATATATATACACACACACACAGACATACATATATATATGTACATATACGTATTTATGTATATATGTGTGTCTGAATGTATGTATCTGTTTGTCTGTCTGTCAGTCCATCTGTCAGTCTATCTATCTATCTATCTATCTATCTATCTTTCTATCTATCTATATATCTATCTATCTATCTATCTATCTATCTATCTATCTATCTATCTATCTATCTATCTACCTACCTACTTACCTACCTACCTACTTACCTACCTATATTTAAATATTCCAAAGAGATAGTCTTTCTGTAATTTGTTTATCTTGGCGTTAAATCCATTATCCGCTATAAAAATCCAATGGCTGCATGCTAAGGCCTGCAACTGTTTGTGATACCGATCTAACCCATCATTTGTTTATGGATGATCTGAAGATCTATGCTAAAACTGTTTACGATGCTACAAAACAGCTGGACTTAATATTATCACCTTACATAGGAATGGAATTGGGCCAAAAAAGCGTTCGTATTTGTTGAACGTGGAAAATCTGTCTCCCGAAACCAAATCCTGTTTATCGATAGTCTGAATCTATCTCTCCCGTACAACGCAAAGAACGCTGCAAATACCTGGGCATTGATGTAAACATATCATACGAAAGTGCTGTGAATAAAATAGGGTGACCCATGAATATTACACCAGACTTAGAAAAATATGGAAGTAAGAACTCTGCTCTTGCAATAAGACAATACCCTGCAATGCATTTGCAATACCAGTGCTGATTCCAACATTTGGCATACTTGATTGGTCTTGTAGAGAAAAACCACTCCATAGACATTAAAACATGTATGATCCTGGCATCAAATGCAAACTTCTACGAAGAGATGAAGGAGGTTGAGACTCGACATCAGAGTAAACAGCCTTCGAATGTCGTTTATTATCTGTCAGATAGCTCTTGCTAAACAATAAGAGCAAAAATGAATATATAAGCTTACGGCTGAAAGGCGAAGAGCACAACATCCTACGTATCGGCACCTCAGGAAGCACTCTCTTCCCGACGACCTCTTCCCATTCAATCTCAAAAACACTCGGACTAACGTCTTTTTTTTTTTTTTTTTTACCTTTTTATCTTTTTCTTATTTCAGTCATTAGACTGTGGCCATGGTGGGGGCATCGCCTTAGAGAATTTTTTTTAGTGGAATGAATCGACACCAGTAGTTATTTTTTATAAAACCTGGTACTTATCTTATCGATCTCTTTTCTCGAACCGCTAAGTTACAGCGGCATAAACACACCAGTAGTAGAGGTGATGGTGGTGGGGCAAACACAGACACAAAGAAACGCACACGCTGATGATAGGTGGCCTAGCAAATTATCTTATTTTGCTGAAAGTAGCTTGAAACCATGGTTCAGGAAATAGAGGATAAATGTTTTTGTTTTTCATTTCCTTTCGAAATTATCCCTAATTGTGGTTTGGAGTTTGACTGCTCCTTCTAGCGGGTTATATGTCCTATTATGGACATCTCTTTTATGTGTTTAAATGTACACTGTATGTATTTATATGTATATATATATATATAT
>NC_069004.1:17498773-17499419 GCF_001194135.2 Octopus bimaculoides
GTTTCAAACTTCTTCATAGCTCCTTTGTATACTCTGATCCTTTCTTTATGTTCTGTAACCTGAGAACTGCATGCGGTGAACGAAATGTTGTATATGTCTCTTTAATTCTGTAGGGTTGCACACATAGCAGAGACACAGAACTTAGACAAATTACAGAATCTACACACATAATAGAAGATAAACCTAGCCTGAATAGGAAACTAAAATGGAACACTAACACACACCCCTAACAAACCACAAACCACAACATATGACAATACGTTCCCCATAAACCAATAACAATATGAACAAAATATAATACAATACATAGATAAACAAATGGAATTAGATACTACATACGTTAGCAAAATTTAATTAAATACAAAAAAAAGTAGATATAAACACATGAACAAATAAATAAATAAAAACAAAAACAAACGAATATGTATTAACAGAGGATATATATAATACAGGCACTCCCCATACACACACATGCACTTACAAAAACATAGACACATTGAAGGATACGCATGCGTAGACACATACAATAGGAATACAAAATACAAAATGGCTGATAGTTAGCAAGGTGAGACACACATAAGAAAGAAGAAAGCAAAGGACCACTGATGAGGTCACAGAAGTGTGACGAAAGAACTCTGGCCGAAAT
>NC_069004.1:17499429-17500160 GCF_001194135.2 Octopus bimaculoides
ATATATATATATATATATATATATATATATATATATATATATATATATACATATAAATACATATATAAATACATACATGCATATATATATATAAATTTGTGCTACTATCACTTTTATGCTGTGAAAACAACGCAATAATCTGACAAGCTTGTATAGCATACCTTGTGTTTCCAAGCAATTTTTCAGACCGAAATATACAGCATAGTATAGTCGCCTTCGTCAGACTATTGATGGTAACTAAAACAAAACTTCGACATCACTCACAACTTTTTTATTGTAAAAATAACACACACGTATAAACATTATACATACATTGATACATAGATACACACATATATACATACTTGTGTGCGCGTGTGTGTGTGTGCATGCAAACATACATACAAATACACACAGGGAAGGTTTTTGGGTATATATAAAAAAGTATTTTGAAAAAATATATTACATTTTTAATTTCGCCTTAAGAATTAATTACGTAATCAAATAATTAACGACATAATTCGAAACAAACATCCTTCTAATCACTATTATTGCGAGTTTGAAATCTTTAATTCCAAATTAACTGTTGTCATACCCTCAAAGACGTTCCTACTTTCAAACTACTTATTCCTGTCACCGAATTATCTGTTTATGAAGATCTGAAGATAAAAATCAGTCGCCATTTCTTGTAACAATTTGTCTGGCATTGATGCACAATTCTTCTAATTTCATTAATTTATCAAAAAAAAAAA
>NC_069004.1:17500627-17504362 GCF_001194135.2 Octopus bimaculoides
AAACATTGTTGTTTTCCTCTCTTCCTCTCTCTCTTACGCTCATCTCTTTCTCTCTTTTTCTCTCCCTCTCATTTATAGATCGTTGTTTTTCTCTTTCTCTCTTCTCCCCCCCCCATCACTCATTCTCCGTTGTTATCCGTTTTACACTTTCTTTCTCTCTCACTTGCTTACCTTTCTTGCAAGAGAAAGAGAAAGAGAGAGAGAGAGAGAGAGAGAGAGAGAGAGAGAAGAGAGAGGAAACGGAAAGTGAGTGTGTGAGAGTGAGTGTGTGTGTAAGAGAGAGAATGAGTGAGAGTGAGAGTGAGAGGGAGAATGTGAGGGTGTGTGAGAGAAAAATTTAAGTTTTTAAAATATCTTATTTTGCTACTTCAGTTCTACAGCAACTGTATTGATTTATCATTTATAGAGACAGACACACGGAGGTTGGGCAGCTGAATAGTGACGGTAGTTGTGGTGGTGGGGGAGAAGGTAGTGGTGGCTGAGAGTAGTAGTATTAGTAGTAATAGTAGTAGTAGTATTCTTAGTAATTGCAGTGTTCACTACTACTACTACTACTACTACTACTACTGCTGCTGCTGCTGCTGGTAACGACTAACCCCCTCCCCTCAAAATTGCAAAATAGCTGGACTTGTTCTGAAATCAGAAACCGTTATTGCGACTTGGTGATTGCTGTGTCTCGGCCCATTTCTGGGGAAGAAATGGGCTGAGAAGCACCCATCTCTGAAAGGTCGCCTCCCTCCTATATCACATTCTGATCGTCGTACTTTGCTTCAGTTTACGCCTGACCTGACTGGAACACCTGCTTTTCCGCTTTCTGTGGAAAGGGCGCGTTCCCACTGATCAGGCGCTCCATTTGTTGTCAATAACTGCTGAGTGGACAACTGGACATGTGGTGGCTAATGATGCACAGATGTGTTTCTTTGACAGTGAGTACATGCAGTTGTCCATTGCCAGACACACTTTTTTTCTTCAGCTCGTTTCTTTAACAGAACTGTAGTCCTGGGACAAGTAAAGAACAAGACAGAGCGTTTAACAACTAGGATGTCATCAAGCGTTCACAGCTCCCGACCAACTGGAGGTAGTGTGATCAGTGGAAGTTCCATTTTGACATACTATAGAGGGCTAGCGGCGGGTAAGTGCAGAGAGTCTCTGGGCATCGACGAAAATCAACTTGCTGGTCTATTCTGGAGATCGCTCGAGCCAGAGTCAATGGATAATTTTGAGAAACCTCCGGCTTGGTAATGCTACCAGAGATGGTGAGGAAGAGTATTGCCAACTCGAGGTAAATTCTAAAAGCCTGTTTGCTCAAGATGTACGAAAACCGATGAAACTGTTCGGCACGTACAAGTCATTGTTGACCTGTGGGGTTATGTCGAACGCTTGTCGCGTGAAAGACAGATTTAGCTATCACCCGAGTCCTTAATATACATAGAGAAATATGCACTTGTATATCTGTCAGTAGAAGGCGTATATTAACCAAACTATACAGTATCATGTGGAGGCGCGTGGCTTTGTAGTTAGGATGTTGGACCCATAGTGGTAAGATTGTAGTTTCGATTCCTGGACAGGGCGACGCGTTGAGTTCTTGAGCAAAAAACATCATTTTCCGTTGCTCCAATTCATTCAGCTGGCAAAAATGAGTAATTCTGTGACGGATCTGCGTTTCATCCAGGGGTAGTATATGCACTACAGAAACCGGAAAACTGGTCCTGTGAGTCTGTATGACTCGGAAAGGAGCTATACAGTATTATAGGTCCAGTTAAGCCGATCTTTCCAGTCAGTTCTGCACTGGGAATTAAATAACCGGATATTAGGTAACAGCACGGGTATGTGGGTATTTGAAAATATCTCGCGGTGTGACAACCGTGTCCTGCATAGTTATGGGCTGCCCTTTGGCAAGGCATAACACCCGTTCAACCGCCCTGAGACTGCAGCATGGCGGATTGTGAAGAGGTAGCGGAAGAGCTCAACTGAGCCAACGATGCTTCTTACATCCATGCTGAGCAGAAGAATCGTAGAAGATTAACGGTCAAGATCACCATTGGGGTTGTGTAATCATCTAATGAAAGATTCACTATGACTCAAACTACCAATTCAAATTCATAAAAATGGAATTGGATGGTGACAGAGAATCCTGGGAATCTGCGAAAGTTGCGAAAACAACAAACAAACAAACAAACAAAACTTCAGAAAGTAACAGTATGGTTATTTAATACAAAGTGTAAACCGATTAGAAGGAATGGCTGAAATGGATCTACAGTACTGTATACTTTGATTAATATGTGTGTGTGTGTGTGTGTGTGTACGAATGAATGAAAAAAAATGAAACCATTGTAAGTGAGAGTGGGAACGGGGCTGGATGCAGTAGAGAACAATAATGGTATTGTGAGGCTGGTAATTTCGATCCTTATTGGTGCCAATTATCAGTCGTAATGCGGCTGAATATTGCTTCTCTCAACTTTAGATATAAATACCTCATAGAAATTTCTTCTGATCAGACAGAAAGTTTTCTGCTAGTTTATCTGAATATGACATGGCAGACTGGTATGGTGGAATGGGTTTCACTTTCCAACACAGATCATTCTCTGTTCAAAACCACATGCCGAAAAAACAAACAAAAAATACAATGAGAAATAGCAAATGAGAGAGGAGAGAGCTGAGAGCTTTTTGGTGGAGGAGGTGTATAATTTGTTAGAAATAAGAACCAGTTCTTCCTCATATCACACCAAACAGTCCTATAATATTCTGGGAAAGTCACATCCCATAATGGAGTTGTATATAAAAGCTAAATCAGAGATATACACGAAAACTGAATGCCTTACATCCTTGGTCTGTAAGCTAAAGCAGGTAGTGATCACCACTACCACCCGTAACGAAAACATCGTCGATACAACAGCAATAATAATAACAAAAGAAAATGAAATGCCTCGAACCAACAAAGGAGCCTCTACGTGGACTCTGGACCTGCTAAAAATAAATACAAACTGTATCTACCTTAGCATTTTTAAAATACGAAGGACAACATTAGCATGTAGCGGTATTTCTATGAATAGGCAGGATGGCTGCCTTTGGAATATCTTTGATCAAATAACAACTGTTTAATAAGACTCACCAGAGCTAAACAACAACAACAACAACAACAATGAATCCACCGCCGCCACCGCCACCACCAAGAAGAAGAAGAAGAAGAAGAAGAAGAACAACAACAACAACAGCATTAAAAATAATATCAACTCAGGAATAAATAAACATGCATATAGCAAATTTAATAATTCGTACACTGTATGTGGTGATGTGTAATTCTGCTCGCTGGTGTATTGTCTAGTCAACAAGGAAGTCTGATCAGACGAAATTTCTATAAGGTGTTTACATGTAAAGTTGAGAGAAGCAATATTCAGCCATATTACAACTGATAATTGGCACCGATAAGGATCGAAATTGCCAACCTCACAATACCATCTTTGTTCTCTACTGTGCCTCCCTCCCAATTCCCTTTCTCATTTGCAATGATTTCGTAGAGTTCGTATCATGGGTTGTTGTGTGCACAGAATACAGGCACACCCACACGTGCACACTCAAACAAACACACACATACACACAATATCCTAAACACACGCACTATATGTATGTATATATCACACACACACATACACATATACATATATATATACAGACAAGCATACAAAACGTGTGTGCATATATATATATATATACATACATGCACACATATATATA
>NC_069004.1:17506367-17507097 GCF_001194135.2 Octopus bimaculoides
ATAGGGACTGTATATGGTGGGAGGTTTATATGGAAGGAACTATATATAGAAGGAATTATGTATATGCTATATATAGTAGGGACTGTATATGGTGGGAGGTTTATATGGAAGGAACTATATATAGAAGGAACTATGTATATGCTATATATAGTAGAGACTGTATATGGTGGGAGGTTTATATGGAAGGAACTATATATAGAAGGAACTATGTATATGCTATATATAATAGGGACTGTATATGGTGGGAGGTTTGTATGGAAGGAACTATATATAGAAAGAACTATGTATATGCTATATATAGTAGGGACTGTATATGGTGGGAGGTTTATATGGAAGGAACTATATACAGCCAGAACTATATACGAGTATGTCAGGAAGAGATCGAAATCTGTTCACTATGAAAGCAGCGACATAAACGCACCACAGTCACACTAACTATCATAGTAACATCGTTACCACCACCACCACCGCCACCACCATCGCCGCCGCCGCCACTTCTGCTGCTGCTGCTGCTACTACTACTACTACTACTACTACTACTACTACTACTACTACTACTACTACTACTACCATTGGCGCCAAAACCAGCACCACTACCACCACCACCACCATCATAAATATTACAATTGTTGCCCCCCATCACCACTTCCAGCACAAACCACCACCACCACCACTACTACTACTACTACTACTACTACTACTACTACTGCTGCCACAACAACTACAACCG
>NC_069004.1:17508001-17510501 GCF_001194135.2 Octopus bimaculoides
AACGGCAGACGAAATACAGCTAAGCATTTTGCCCGGCATGCTAACATTTCTGCCAGCTCGCCGCCTATCTATCTATCTATCTATCTATCTATCTATCTATCTATCTATCTATCTATCTATCTATCTATCTATATAATTTATATTATTAATATCATTAATGCTAGGGAATTCACCTCTCGATATTTCGGTCTATTACCCTCTTTGTCTCTGTGCTAAGAACCTGACCGTAAATATATCCAAGAAACTTTCAAATATAATTTTTGGTGCCACTGATGATCGCAGCAGTTGTATTTCATACTCTTCCATTCGTTTATTTGTTCCAACGATCAGGCTCCTGGTAATGTATGTCTTTCAGGTTTATTTCAAGATTTCTTGCCAATAGAAACCAGCAGGGTATTTTAGCATGTATGTATGTGTGCAGATTTCTGTTTTCTTTTATGCATGTATTCTCATGCATATAGTTGCATGTCTAGACATGAGCATATATACTTAAAGTTTTATCAATTTTTACGGTTCCAGTGATGGCTTGGATCTGTAGTCTTCGAATCAACTTCCTCCTTTCTGGTTTTGAGAAGCTTAATTTCTCAAGATTGATATTTAGACAGTGTGTTACATATGTATGTATGTATGTATGTATGTATGTGTGTGTGTGTGTGTATGTGTGTGTGTGTGTGTGTGTGTGTGTGTGTGTGCGAAGAGCATAAATGTATGTCCAATGAGGTTCTTTGTTAGAAGCCAGTCCTTCCTCAAAGGAAGAATTTAATAAAAACATATCACATATATACATACATAGATACATGCATGCATACACACATACATACATACATACATACATACATACATACATACATACATACATATACATACATACACATATACATGTGACTGGGTGTTGAAGCAACTAATGAATCTTTCAAACGTGGATGTGATATATATCGATTTGCAAAGGCGTTTGATAAGGCTTATCACGAGATGATATGTCACAAGCTACGGAGACTCGGTATAGACGGAAAACTGGGAGAGTGGTTACAATGACTTCTTAAAAGACGGAAGCCAGGCTGTGGCAACCAATGGGACCCTCTCTAAGGAGTCTGTATTAGCAAGTGGAGTGTATCAAGGATGTGTCTTGGGACCACTGCTGTTTATGGGAGGCCTTTCGGACATGCTATCAGTTACACAGACAGCCACACTTACTAGCTAGCCGACGACACAAAAGTAATAAAAGCAGTCAAAGAATCTTTCAATGCTAATCTTGTACTGAAAGGCCTGGATGCCATATATAAAAGGGCTTAAAAGAAAACAAGATGCAATTATTGCAGGAAAATCCCAAGTCCTCAGCTATCGGCCAGCTTGCGCTAACATGCCTCAACAAAGATATTTTGGACCAAGAGGAGCAGTAATCCCAGAGTCAAGTACAATACGTGATCTGTACACCTCATTTTCTGTACATACCACCAAGATGGTAATGATGTGCTGGCGAATGGCTGGCTGGATTCTGAGAACTTTCAGAAGAAGGGACCAGGAAACTATCTGGTTCCATGGAGGACATTTGTCTTCAGCCGTCTGAATTACTGTTCTCAACTGTGGTCCCTCCAGAGTGTCAAATTAATAGGGAAACTTGAAGGAGTTCAGCGGTGCTATACCAGGAGGATTGCATCAATGGAATAGCTGTGCTACTGGGAGAGACTCAACGAGTTACAACTCTATACCCTGGAGCAAAGACAGGAGAGATATGCGGTGGTACACATAATGGAAGATCATAGGGGTTTCGGTACCAAACTTTGGCATTCAAAGTTATACCAACCTCCGAACTAGACGTCACTGCACTGTTCCAAAGGTCTCAGCTATCCCGATTAGAGTGAGGACCATATATTGCAATTACCTGGGATTCAGGGACCCACAGCTATTTAATATTTTGCCAAAAACAACTGAGAGATTTACACGAAGTAGGGGTGGATGTTCTCCAGAACCAACTTGACCTCCTACTGAACAAAATAATAAGAATAAAAAGAAAAACACGAGTAAGATAAGAGTTAAAGTAAAAATAACATAAAATAGAACGTTTTGCACTGTAATTAATACAACATGAAAGAGGTTGCGAAACGGCCGTAACCCCATGGAAGTTACTCGGTTAAATAAATAAATATATATTCAACTCTCAAACCTTCTGACTATGTTTTTTCATTTTTACATATACATACATACATACATACATACATGCATACATACACACGCACACACATATACGACGGGCTTCTTTTATTTTCCGTCTACCAAATCTACCTACGAGGCCTTGGCCGGCTGGGACTATAGGAGACGAAGGCACCGGCCCAAGATGCCAAGTGGTGGAACTGAACCAGGAACCATGTGGTTGGGAAGCAAACTCCTTACTATACAGCAATGCCTGTGCCAATGAACATAGTTATCATTCACACACTCAGACACACATTCACACACATACAAACACACGCACACACACACGAACGCACACACACACACA
>NC_069004.1:17513001-17516012 GCF_001194135.2 Octopus bimaculoides
ATTTGTCTTGTAATATTTTTATACCAAACAGACAATGCTACAAATATCGGGCTATCAAAGCCACTATTTACTGCTAGCAGAGGTCTTGTGGGTCTCCATCTTGGCTTAGGTTGTTGAAAATCTGGCTGATATGTTGTTAAGGCTGTACGAACGAGGGCCGCCATTTGTTGGTTTGTAAGGATTGCGCGATGCTTCGACTTCACAAACTTCCTTACACATTACAGTGATTCACAGCAGTATGTTGTGCTGAGAATTGAGATGAGTCGCTCACTAGTTTTCTTGAGTTTAGGACATTTTATTTCAGGAATTTGTTTCCCGAACTCAGTTGTAGACCGGGATTTATGGATCATCTTTAGACCCAGACCCTCTTGTAATTCCATTAGTTACGTTTCCACAGCAGATGATTCTGTAACCAGAGGTTCGAGAATTGGACATCCATCATTGACTACATCAACCATAAATGGATTTACAAGAAAGGCGAAACAAGGCTTCAGCTTCTGCAGGACATCAAACTCATGAAATTATCAAACACTCCTTGTAATTTATCTTTGTATTCTTCCAGTTTGTGGTCTTTTGAATAATTCAATATCAGGGAATGTATTTATTCTCCTATTGATATTGGGAAAGTGACTGAAATTTCTTGACAATATGTCTCTTTGAAAAACTCTATTTTATTCTGAAAGCTGAAAATTGTTTGAGTAAGATCAGAAACAATCTTATTGGTGCCCCTGGAGTGCCAAGTTGAGAGTTTGTAGATGATTCATTATATCAGTAAAGAACATCAGATCTTGCATCCATTCATCATTCTCCAGTTGAAAATGGGATCTTTTCTTTTCTTTAAGAAAAGTAATAATAGACTCCAACAGATTAACAAACCTACTCAAGACATTGCTCGCTGACAGCCACCTCACAATGCCATAAAAAGAGAGATCACTGGGTTTATCTTCAAGCTCCAGTTCTTCAATAAATTTCTGAACTGTCAGTGAGTCCTCCCATTTAAGCAAATGAAATTGACAATTTCAAGGACAGATTTCATAACATCTTCCTACATGAAGCATCTGGCTGCCAGGTGTTCACGACGAATAATGCAATGAACAGGGAGAACCTCTGGAAAGCTGAGATAATTTTTCATAAGTGCAATTAATCCTACATTTTCCCCCACCATTGCCAGTGTTCCATCTGTTGTAATACTGACGAGTTTATTCAGTGGAACATCAGCATTTGCTAAATTTCTGTCAAGCGAATTCTTAATGTCAATACCACGAGTTGTTTCTTTTAATGCCACCATGTTACATGTTACATCTTTCATGTTACATCAGAGAAAACATAACGAATAAATACTGCCAGTTGTGGGTTGTCTTGTATGTTTGTTGGTTCGTCAAGAGCTAAGCCGAATGCAAGAGAATTTTTAAAATCATTTTGCATTTTGCCTGCAACATCAGCACTGATCTGAGAGATGCGCTTTCCTGTAGGTTGGCATGGAATTGGTGTTTGTGCTATTAGTCGCTGAAGTCTTATGTTATTTGGGTATAACACTGCAACAACTTCAGCTATATTCTTAACAAATTCTTCATCAGAATATGGGCGTTTAGTACGAGCAATATTCCATGACATAACAAAACTGGCTTCAGTCGTTGTATCAACTTCCTTACTGAACGTTGTCAGCAGTGTCCGATGGCTATTTAGTGATGATTTTTAACACAGTTAACTTGTTTTTTCTTAATTCTGATTTAGGTGGATGATCATACGAAAAGTTTTTGTGATTTGTTTCATAGTGGCGTTTTAAGTTACTGGTTTTGTTATAAAGTATTTCTTAATAAACAAAATTTTCTTGTTTTATCAGAGTTGGACTGAAGCGTTCCAATACTTTGATATAAAAAGTTTGGTGTTTGGGTTTTGTTTATTGGGGAAAATATCCAGATGTTTACTAAAGGGTATTTTTCTTGTACTGGGGTTCGTATCTGCTGACCATGAACAGTTATTCGCTGTTTCAGAGTTAATCCCGTTTGTCCTATGTTGTCTTATTACACCCATTGCATTTGTTAACAGAAATTAAATTTCTTGATACACAAATAAAATGACTTTTATGGTAACGTTTGCCATGATTTAAATTCGAATGTCGAGTTTTGAATGACATTGATGAAGATCTTGCAGTCAGGGCGGTTAGACTTTTGAAACTATTGGACTTTTATTTTTGGTGAGTTGTTTGGCGCAAACAAGTAATTTTTTAAAGACTTTCCTTCTCTTTTACTTTTCATTATTTTGTGGGTTTGAGTATCTTTTTTTTTCCTGGATCGTTCATCAAAAAGGGACATTCTGATACAGATGAATAATTAAAATAACACTATGACACAATATAAATCTTCATTTTAAAGCAGAACATACATACATACATACATACATACATACATACATACATACATACTTACATAGATACATAGATACGTAGATACATATATACATGTATGTGCGCGCGCGAGCGCGCGTGTGTATAATCAAGTTGCGAAATAAACCACAGGCTTAACTGTCCAGTGTAAATAAGGATGTATATTAGATTATATAAACGAAAATGAATAGACGCAAATAAGAAAATTAGATTAAACTATTAGATTAAAGTTAATGTTTTTGGAACATAATACATATTGGAACTGGTTACAGGAATCAGAAGCTACAAATAAATAAAAGCATACATACAATATTTTTAATGGATAATTTATTTTTTACGTGGCAATTTAACGGATGGTATGTTAAAAAATTGTTTTTGAAAATACACCATCTAGTTTGGTTATAAGATCTAAGACGGTGTAATTACTGCATATTTAGTTTAAAAAATTCGGAATTTATTCCAGGAATTTTATTTGTTGAATCTATTATATATTTGTTTAATTATTTAGAAGACGCTGCTATAAATTGATGGAGTTGAATTTTACTTATGATCAATAATAATGGCATATAGTACGTCTTTTTATGTTTAGATAATTATTATTTTATATATGTATATATGTATATAT
>NC_069004.1:17516022-17516232 GCF_001194135.2 Octopus bimaculoides
TGTAGTATGTATGTATGTATGTATGTATGTATGTATCTATCTATCTATGCCCATTCACATAAATACATATATATATACATACATACATACATACGCACATATACATATCATACATACACACACGCACACACCGACACACATTCACACAGACACACATTTACACACATATATGCACATACATACATATGTAGAGACCTACATATATATATA
>NC_069004.1:17516789-17519481 GCF_001194135.2 Octopus bimaculoides
CTGCATGGCACCTTGGGCAAATGTTTTCTGCTATAGCCTCGGGCCGACCAAAGTCTTGTGAGTGGATTTGGTAGACGGAAACTGAAATAAGCCTGTCGTATATATATATGTGTGTGTGTGTGTGTGTGTGTGTGTGTGTATGTGTGTGTCTTTGTGTCTGTGTTTGTCCTCTACCGATGCTTGACAAACGGAGCTGGTGCGTTTACGTCCTCGTAACTTAACGGTTCGGCAAAAAGAGACCGATAGAATAAGTACCAGGCTTAAACAAACAAGTACTAGGGTCGATTCATTTGATTAAAATTTCCTCAAGGCGGTGCCCCAGCATGATCGCAGTCAGATGACTGAAACAAGTAAACGACAAGAGAAAGAAAACACCAACATTCAATGCCGTGAAGACATAAGCATGAAACAACGAGAATATATCAGAATATGCCCCGAATATTGCAACGTCATATAAAGGCCTCTACTGTAACTAAATGAATTTGGAAGTGAAATATAAAGTAAATTTACTAGAATTAATGAGAATATTAGTGAAACCTTGAATGGTTGTTGAAAATAGTTATAGTGCAGGCCAAGGCGGTAAGTTGGCAGAATCGTAAGCACGCCGACAAAATGCTTAGCTGCATTTCTTCCGTCTTTGTATCTAGAGTTCAAATTCCTTCCACTTTTCGTTTTATCCTTCCGGGGTCGATAAAATGAGAACCAGTTGATCCCTAGATCGATCTAATCGACTTAGCCCCTCCCCCCGAACTTGCTAGCCCTGTGTCAAAATCTGAAATGAATATTTAAAGCAACTTCGCATGCAGGACCCAAAGTGAGCTCTTGAGACATTTTTTTGCCAAACAACGCGCCATCAAATACGATATGGAATATATTATTATGATGGGGTGAAAATATTTAAATGGTGTTAAGGGAAAGGTTTAATTAAACTAATGTGCTATGAATAGTTACAAAATTAATTAATAGACTATGTCTTAGAATTAATTGAGTCGTTTATTTCTAATGCCTCTAGCTCTTTACAGGACTTCTGATATAGAATGGAGCGAGGGAGAGTGGAAGCTATTCTCAATCCAGAGAGTTTTTGAAACATAGTGTACTGCCAAGATGACAGAATGTAGCATTAAACCGAACAATTTGCTACTCATATCATGATAAATGATATTATGATAATGTTTCAAAGTCCTTTGGCTACTGGAGATAAGGTCAAACAACTATCGTGGTGATCTGGGTTATTGAGCCAGAAATACGTGTCCACTACAGTTCTCTTATTATCAAATAATAAGTCTAGCTTTTCCTTTAATAGGATGTCAGTTTAGGAAAATACTGGAATCTTGAGATAATCTCCCCTTGTCAAGTGGAGTTGGTCTTAATTGTCATTTGGTGGTTATGCTATTTCCTCTACAGGCCGAAATAATTGCAATAAATCAGTAATTTATGTTGTATAGTATTTCATATACCTGTATTTGTTTATGTTGCTCAAATACATGCATAATCCACTGGTCACCCCACCCAGTTATTTCTCTCAAGTAATTTTTGTCTAACACACACACACGCAAGCAAACACACATCGACTGGCTACGGGGGTCCATCTGTGAAAACTAGGAATCAAAGGGGTCCATAGGTAAAAAAAATGGCTGAGAAACACTGGTCTAAATAATTGTTTGATGAACAATATTTGTTTTCGTCTTGTGTCTAGGGAAAGTCATTATGCTAATATTAACACACGCACTGGTTCAGATTAAACAAACAATCAGTTAGTTAGCTGGATATTTAACCAACTGGCTAGTAATAAAGGAGTGGAATTGAAACTGTTAATAATATTGACATTATGACTCTCCCTTGACATAACAAAATTTGTTTCAACACAAGAATTAACATAAAGAATCCTGCAAACTAGACACTAAAACAAAATATTTGGTTTGTATTTCTTCCTATTCCTTCATCGTACTGATGCTTTGCTTACATATACTCCCAGACTGCCCGACCATTTCTTGAACGGTAAAATTCCCGACGGAATCCTAGCGATACCGTCGTGAAATGCAGAATACCTTGGGCATTTAAATTTGGTGGAACCCATCTCTTTCTGGGGTGGCGATATTCAATTTCTGTGAAGAAGGAGTCATCCTCTTGGACTACTGTTTATTTACTGGCCCCGATAGGATAAGTCGGTCTCGGTGTGATTTGAACTCAGATAGTAGACAATTGGAAATAATACTACCATTCTATTCAACGCGCCGAAGACTGTCTCATCTCAGCACTTTCAGTTCGATTTTAGTGGGAAACAAACTGAGATTGTATTTCAGTTTCGATTTCTGGTTGAAAAACGCCACACTTCACTAAAGTGACGCTCTTTAATGTCTGAACGTCACACAATCTTGTCGCTCCCCCTCCCTATTTCTCTTTTTCTCCTCTTCCTTCCCCTCTTACTGTCTCGACGTCTTCTTCATAACAGAATGAAATCAATATTGCGATTGACGGAGACAGAGGAGGAGAAGGAGGTGGCGAAGGAGAATGGGAAGAGGGTGTCTTGATGAGGTGTGTGTGTGTGTGTGTGTGTGTGTGTGTGTGACGGAACGTCCCGATTGTGTTACCATTGTTTACGACAAGAATCATCCTGGAATTCCAGAGAATTCTAGAGAATATCTCACATGCTTTGTGTTTTTTTGTTAGAGTTTTAAGGTGTGTGTGTGTG
>NC_069004.1:17519880-17522732 GCF_001194135.2 Octopus bimaculoides
TATATATATATATATATATATATATATATATTTATATATACATACATATATATATATGTACACATGTATATATGTATATATATATGTATACACACATATGCACATGTGCATATATTCATAGAAATTATGTGTTTGAATGCACATACATACATGTACACACATACGAACATACGTAATACACACACACACGCGCACACACACATACACACACACACATATTTAGTGGCAATTGTGCACATATGCATTATAACTACACACATAAACACACACACGCACAAATACACACACACACATACACATATGGAGAGAGAAACGCGCACACAGAAAGAATAGTGTAAATAGTCTTGATAGGACGTGTGTGTAAAAGTGACACATACAGAAATGTATGTGTTTGTATGTGTGTGTGTGTGTGTGTGTGTGTGTGTGTGTGTGAGCGTGCATGTATGTGTGTGCGTGCGAGTGTGTGTGTACGGAGGATAGATAGGTAGATGTGCGTACGTCTGTGTGTACAGGACGTACAGGGAAAAGTGTGTATGCGCAGAGGATAGATAGGTAGATGTGTGTGTGAGTACGCGTGAGTGCGTGTGTGAGTGTGAGTGTGTATGCGTATGTGTGTGAGTGTGTGTTTAGAATGGACAGGTAGATGTGCACGTGTGTATGTGTGTTTCTGTAGAGGACAGGCAGATGGATATGTGTGTGTGGAGAGAGAGAGAGGAGAAAAAAGAGAGGGTGAACAGGTAGGTAAGTATGCGTTCGTGTGTGTATGTGTGTATCGGAAAAGCATGTAGATGTGTGTATGTGTGTGTGTAGGGGACAGATACGCAAATACACATGATGACAGACCCACATTTAACGAAGCATAACTCCAAGGCTGGAGTCTCACAACTGTATGAGGATGGAATTGGATGTGCAAGAACCTCTGGAAACACCTCTCTGCTGAGATAAAAAAGAATATATCTTACGGGCAGCGAGCTGGCAGAATCGTTGGCACTCAGGGTAAACATTTCGTCAGTCTTTACGTTCTGAGTTCAAATTCCGCTGAGGTCGAATTTTCCTTTCATTCTTCCGGGGGTCGATAAAATTGGTACCAGTCGAATACTAGGGTCAATGTAATCAATTTAATCCTTTCACCGAATTAGCTGGCCTTGTACCAAAATTCGAAACCAATATATCACTTTTATTAAACCAATGCTTTGGTTTTAAGTCTTAATGCTTTGCTTCGTATGTGGAATTTTGAAGACTACGTAGCGGGTGCTTTCAGATTGGAATGTAGGCAAAGGGCTTGCAACAGCCCGACGCAGTCATTGCCTTGTTAGAATTAGCAGTCAAATCTTCATAAAAACCCAATAGTTAGTAAAACACAAACAATATAGCGCCTGGTGTAGATTCTGTTGTTGTTGGACCTATTAGAAGAGGCAATAATACTCTATTGTAGTTTTCCTGAGACATAATAGTGGATGTAGTATGTTGTTGCCGGTGATCTCATTAATCGTAATAGTATTACCAGTTGTTTGTGTGAATGTTATCAGTGTTGTTGTAGTAGCTGTAGTTGTAGTTTTTTCTGTTAATTTTTATCAGTATTTATACTTATTATTGATGTCGATGTTATTGTTTAGCAGTCGTAGTAGTAGTGGTTCTCGGTGTTGTTATTGTTTATAGTTCTTTATTTTAGTAGTAATCCTTGCTGTTGTTGTTATTGTAGTAGTAGTAGTTGTTGTTGTAGTATTAACGGTTGATGTAGTGATGCCGGTATCATAATGTAGACACTTTGTTGTACAACATTGACTACGTTCCAATTGGAAAAGATAACTGCTCAAGATGGCGGCAGTGGAGCAGTATTGGTTGACGAGCAGACGATAACAATGTCTCGTCATCATTGTTGTCGTTATTAAAGCTGAAATTACCCTCACACTTAGTCGCACATAAATACCCTACGCACTCACACACGCACACACATATAAACACACACACACAACACACACACACACACACACACACACACACAGACACACACACATGCAGTTATATATGCAGCGTGTATGTGTATATGTATGTATGAATGTACGTATATGGGTGCTACTTCTGTAATAAAGAATATATATATATATATGTATGCATATATAAATGTTTATATATGTATGTGTATACATCTACCTTACATGTATATACATATAGGTTTATTCATAAACACATACATACATATACATATACATATATATACATATATATATGTATATATATATATATGTATGTGTGTGTATATATATATATATATATATGTATGTATATATATGTATATAAATGTATGTGTATATATATATATGTATATATATATATATATATACCAACAGATACATACACACATATATACATACAGACATAAATAGATGCATACACACACACGCACACACACATGCACATACACACGCACACACACACATACACACACACATACACACACATATATATAATGTCGACATGTCCAATTTTCTCTTTCTGTTCAAAATGGAGTTTCATCAAAAAAGCATAGATGCAAGAATAATGACGATGTATATGAACACACACGCATACACGCTCGCACATGCACAAGCACAAACACACACAGATATTCTTTATCCATTCACGTTATTAATAAACATGCGAATATATATATATATATATTTATGCAAGCGCATATAATTTAGATATACCTTATTGTTAGTAAAGGTAATCCATAATTTAGTAAGAATTTTATGTTTATACTTGCCGAATATATAGAATTTACTCTGTCAATACTGAATAGGTTATGTTTTGCGTGTGAAAACATACATACATACATACATACATGCATACATACATACACACATATATAC
>NC_069004.1:17522832-17523733 GCF_001194135.2 Octopus bimaculoides
TATATATATATATATATATATATATATATATATATACATACCGTTATGTTTAACAACATACCGTTATGCTTGACAGCATAACGATATGTTGTTAGGTATTTTCCCTTTAGTTGGTTTATTGCATTCATGTGGTCTATTGTGCTATAGTTTTTCATGAAGCCTCCATATTCTGATGTGGTGTTCTCATCCAGCTTTCTTTCAATTCTTTTTGATATGATTTATGAGATATTGTAGATATGTGATAGCAGATTGATTGGTCTCTAGTTCTTTAGATCTTTGGCATCTCCTTTTTTTATAAAGAAAGATCGGTCCTCTCCACGTATCCGTGGAGAATGCTGAAGATTAGCAAAATGGATAAGTGGAGAGACAACAGGATAAGAATGGCAACAAATTTATCGGTTATTATCTGGAAAATAAACTCTCTGAAATGGTCTTCGGCGAGACATGTATTTAGAAGAAAGGATAATAGATGGAAGCGCAAATTGACAGAGCAGACACCATGTCCAGAAAAAAGAAGGAAGGGAAGACCATGCGGAAATTGGAATGAAGATTTTATTCAATTCTTCGATACTCAAGCATGGACGAGGAAAACATCAGACCATGGTTGGTGGAGTGGACATGCTGAGACATTCGTCCAACAGTGGACTGAATATGTGCAAGGATGGTGAGTCTGGGCGTTAATATAGTCTCAAAGAATGTGCATACACTTATAAGTATACATGCATGTTTGTATGCCAGTTTAAGGAAGTGTGTGTACATATCCTGTATCTAGGTGTTTGTGCATGCATGAATGTATGTGTGTGTATCCACACACGCGCACGCGCACACACACACACAAACACACACACACACACACACACACACACACACACACACACACACACACACACACACACACACA
>NC_069004.1:17524778-17526378 GCF_001194135.2 Octopus bimaculoides
AAGGCAACAGACTGACTCAAGGTCCGAGAGTTTTGGAACTCGGATCTTGAGTTACTCTGTTGGTTCTGCTAAATATTAATAAAACTATGCATGTACTCATATTTTTGAGTTCTAGTTTTCTTGTTTGCACCAACATACCTTTATATATATATACATACATACATACATACATACATACATACATAGATACATAGATACATACATACATACATACATATATAAATATATACATACATATATTTATACACATATTCGTGCGTATATCATGTAGATTATTTTGTGCTCTCCGCGGAGATAAAGACAAATGCCATTATTTAGTTTTGCTACAACAGACGATCGCTACGGTAATTTGCGAAAGATTTACGGAAAAGTAAATCTTTCGCTATATGAACAGCAGAGAGTGAATGCTTTTGAGAGCTGCACTACCGTATTTGCCGGTGTATAAGATGCTCTCTCGAATCAGATAAATCTCTATATTTTTCTGGAAGAGAGTATATTTTGTGGGAAAAACAAATTTAGTATGTTTCATTAAACTTTCATACATTCATTACCCCGTCCGTAATACCGTCGTATTAGACGCGTGGCGAATTTTTGTTACATCTAAGAATAAAATATGTTCGTCTTATGCATCAGCATATGCGGTAATCAATCAAATTCTTAAATAGATAAACTAACAATGTTCTCTATATGCAAATCGAATCGGTCGAGTAAACTCACCTACACTTCATCACAATATAAAAATTATCGGCGATATTTTTTTGTGGGCAGATCAAATATTAGTGTATGTATTTCTCATGAGAATCAAACCAGATTAGGATCCGGTCAGATAAATCCCTTGTTTTCTTTTTACTTTTTGTCCTCAGAGAGAAAAAAAATGCGTCTAAACCTTTAAGCCTCGATGTTTGTCTGTCTTGAAACAAACAACATGATCATTTCTCAACGAATGTTTTCCAAAACTTGCACACAAATACAAAACCATCCCGCGACGTTGCATAAGGTCCGAGATCTCGTTCGGAGTAAAACAGGGAAGAGAAGAAAAGAAAATAGTGAAGGACTGATAATTGTAATGGAGAAGTAAGCTCTCTCTGTCGTTTCACCCTAGTTCTTTCTTTTCTCTCTCTTCCCCCCTCTCTCTTTCTCACTCTCACACACATACATTCACACCCACTGCTACTGAGAACAGAAACTGCCACTGTCAATAAAAAACTATTCAATATAGAAATAGTTGTAGCATTTATATATAATATAAACTAATAATAAAATTAAATCTTACAAAATAACTATCACGTTTCGGCGAGTCGAGATAGCTAGCCTGTAAGAGTAATAGGTTCTGAGTTCAAATGTCACCGTGATCGACTTTATATATCATCCTTTCAGGGTCGCCAAAATAAGTACCAGTTGAATTTTGGGGTTGACGTAATCGACTTATCTCTAGCCCGAAATTACTGGCCTTGTGCCAAAATTTGAAAACAATATTAACATCCACCCACCCCAAAATACATACATCTCTATTTACCTACCTATACCTGTATATGCAGGTGCGGTTGTGTGGTAAGAAGTTTACATTACAACCTCATGGTTGTGGATTCAGCGTGGCACT
>NC_069004.1:17526388-17527529 GCF_001194135.2 Octopus bimaculoides
ATATATATATATATATATAATTAAATAAATATAAAATACATCAAGTACAGGACATCACCGACGAGTGAAAAATATGTAAACAGAAAATGAGATTCAAGTACGGTACAAAATACAACAAGAAGTCTAACCCCTCCTCAGTTGTCGACTGTTAATTACTCCCCTCGAACTTTCAACGGCAATATAGGAAAACTTCATTAAACAACAGAATCCAAAAATTTTAAAAGTATAAAATTTTTGGAGAGTTAGAGCTTCGAACGAACAAACAACGACAGGGTGGACGTACAGAGTAAACAATCGACGAAGACAAATATAAAGGGCCGTTAGGCCACAATGTATTGTTATGGGTAACGTCTGGAAGAAATTTTGAAAGGATAGAGAATAAATACAAAAGAAAAAAAATAGTAGAAGAGAAAAAAAAGAGATATAAAAAATTTCGCGAGGCGAGAATAAATGACGTCCAGGTAAGTGTGTGTCCTGAAAAGACAGAGGTGAGAAAAAAATGGCCTGTAGTCACGTGGGAAGATATATTTTGTGATATATATAGTCTTCAGACCTAAATCTGTTTGCCTATGAAGAAATGCTGTAATGCTAAGCGCTTTATGGCTGTGAAACCCAGGATAACCACATAGACCGGCCATATCTATCTATCTATCTATCTATCTATCTATCTATCTATCTATCTATCTATCTATCTATCTTAGAAAGAATGAACCAATAGAAAATGAAGGGATGTTTTTTTACGTGTGAGATTTGTAGGCGGATATGCTTGAGTCATGCAAGTCTGGTCAGCCATCAGAGGGGTCATATGAATGAACCCCTTGTAAATTGTGATACGGCTATTGTTCAGAAGAGAACCTGTGCAACCTGTGGAAAGGTGTGCCTTTCTGTAGGAGGATTGAAAAAGGCATGTCAAAAGAATTCATACTGTGACACTTGTTCCTTCCGCCAGCGAGCACGACTGCGCATTATGCAATAGAATGTGCAAATCTTTGGCAGGGTTCAAGAGTCATATAGGGACCTCACACTGCATTATCAATGACTCATTTCAATGATTCTGTCTAGCAATGACTTTGCTCGTATACGAGAAAGCAGCAGCTATATATATATATATATATATATATATATATATATATATATATAT
>NC_069004.1:17531880-17535080 GCF_001194135.2 Octopus bimaculoides
TATATATATATATATATATATATATATATATATGTATGTATGTATATGTATATATATATATATATATATTTATATATGATATATGTGTATGTGACCATGCATATGCATAAGCGTAAGTACGAATGCGTACGAAACATGCATAAAGGCATACAAATAGATGGAGACACATAAATACCTACACGTATGCATACTTACACACACACATATATGCTGATATACCAGTTTCTCTGTATTTCACTGTCTGTCACTGTCCCTTTTTTTCTTTCTCTCTGTGTGTGTGTGTGTGTGTATACACGCCCACACACACACACACACACACATATATATATATATATAGGTTCAAAAAAAAGGAAAAAAACAAAAAAACAACAACAAGAAACAACAACGCGAGGACGTGATACAGATTGTGTTACTAGATGCTCAGGAAAGGAAAGAGAGAGAGTATGACGTTTCGAGCGGAGCTCTTCGTCGGAAACAAGGAAAGTCCAAAGAAGGTAAAAGCGGAGGAAGAAAAATTCACAACCAATGTCCACAAGGTTACGGAGATAGCTTTCGTCATTAGCTGGTGATTGGCTCACGCTGAGGACGGATAACTTCCAGAAACCTAGGTCCGTGAGTATCCCGTAGGTCTAGAGATGGGAGCGACACAAACTGTGTATACCGACACAAACTGTGTGTCGATAGCCAGCTGGAAAAGATGTTTTCCTGGGGCTAAAACAACCATAACATCGTCCTTTACAGGACTGCCACTTTATGTTGGCATGTAAACATTACTATCTATCTATCTATCTATCTATCTATCTATCTATCTATCTATCTATCTATCTATCTATCTATCTATCTATCTATCCATACATACATACATACATACATACATACATACATACATATATACATATATATATATATATATATTTATTTAATTTGTACACACTTACATACATATGCTCATGCGTATATGTGTGGAAAGAAATATATGCTCATATACATGTATTAACACACACATGGACATACATGAAATTTGCTGAGATTTAATAAAAAATTTGATAGAATGTGTGGTTTAAAAATGCAATATCAGATAAATTTTAGACACAATCATACAAGAATGCGCTCACATCTCCACTGGAGTTTATTTTATAGAGTACAGTGTCCAAGAAAGTGGATACCAAACTGCGTGTAGTTGAAAAACATTAATTTAACTTTTCATTATTTATGTTAACAATTATACATTTCTCTATGATGATTCGGTGTTATCGAGGTTTACTATTTTCCTGGAAATTATTTGTGATTCTCAAGAATTTGATCTCTTTCCTTCAGATAATTCGTTCCATGACTTAGATTAGTAGTTCCCTAAACCTCTTCACTACCAAGAAACCGCTTTATCTAGATCAATATTTCCCACCCTATTTCCCTCGGGTCCCCTCTGTAACTTTTCAGAAAAATGTATGCCCCACCGGTGGTTGGAAAAAAGCATCTTCATTTTTAATATTTTATCACAACTATTTAATACAAGAGAATCTATCGGTAACTCTTTTATTCAGACCTGAGTACAAAAAAAGTACAGTATTGACTAAGAAAGAAAAAAAACCCAAACAAACTGAATCACTTTAATGGTTACCTTGTACCTGGTGACTACGGCAGATTTCCTTGATTCGAGGAAATAATTTTGTTAGCTTCAGCCGTTATGCTGTGGCAGTCTTCATACAGTATGCTTGGCTGGAGGGATTGGTTTGGCTAGGGTGAATATAGGTGGATTGTGTTTGCTGTGAAATAAAATTTTCACAATTCCATGTACCACTAAAAAGGAAAAAGAAATTTTAGCTCCCACGCTACACCACAATTCTTCCAGGCCTCATCGGTGGAACATATGTCCCAGGTTGGGAGCACTGATTAAGATGAATTTCCTCACGAATCCCCAGGAATAGAACGGCCATCTTGGTTATTGTACAGGACGGCCAATCCCCACGTTACATCTCTTCTTTCGAACTCCTTTTCTCTCTGTGAAAAGGTAAGACCTTGACTCCCGTTCAAGACAAAAGCTTCACCACTAAGCAGAAGTGATTAAGATGTCAGAAGGTCTTGATCTTGCGAAAGTAGGTCATCGACTGAGGGATGCCCAAGACACCGGACATCTTGCATTGTTTTAGTTATTTGACTGCGGCCATGCTGGAGCACCGCATTGAAGTTTTTAGTCGAACAAATCGACCCCAGAACTTACTTTTTTTCTTGAAAAGCCTGGTATTTATTCTTCCAGTCCCCTTTGCCGAAACGCTAAGTTACAGGGACGTAAACAAACCATCACAGTTGCCAAGCAGTGATGGGGGATAAGCACACACACACACCGACACACGTGTGTGTGTGTGTGTGTGTGTGTGTGTATATATATATATATGCATACACACACATACATACACACACGCGCGCGCGCACACGCACACACACACACACACACACACCCACACACACACACACACACAAATGACGGTTTTCTTTCATTTTCCGTCTAGCAAATCCATTCACATGGCTTTGGTCGGCACGAGAGTTCAGTAGAAGACACTTGCCCAAGGGGCCACGCAGTGAAATTGAACCCGGAACCATGTAATTGGGATCCAAACTTCTTACCACACAACCACGCCTGCACTAACACACCAACATCGAAACTAATAAATCAACCAAAAGTGAGCCCCTCCACACTGAAATGGAAATCTCACACAGATGCACCCAATACAATGTGACCAACAACAAAGTCCTCTAACACTTGACCATCCAGTGCATTCTGAACATGTAGGCATGCGGAGTTATTTGGTTTAATCATGTGAGTCAGGTCACTGAATGTAGTCCGGCTATTATAATTACCGACTCACTGAAACGAAATGAGCTCTCTGTATGGCCTTTCATTTTTGGTAGCAAACATTTCCTATCAACGAAGCCTAAAATTTGTTTTGAGTACATAGTTCTACTATAATCTTCGTGGTACCATACTGGTTCTCAGCTGTAAAGTTCTGTAAGGGCGGAGAGTTTCGTACGTTGCATAATACATATGTCCTTTTCTGTTTTTAATTATTGAAATTCTTCACAAACATTCATTCATGCATATATACATGCATATATATATATACATACATACATACGTACATACATACATACATACATATATATATATATATATATATATATATATATATATATATATATATATA
>NC_069004.1:17539837-17540364 GCF_001194135.2 Octopus bimaculoides
ATATATATATATATATATATATATATAAATAGATAGATAGATAGATATCACGTGACCGACCAAACTATTGGAATTGGATGTTGTTATACATCGCTGATAACAATACCGTTTGCATTGTTTTAGCTCTCGAATGATGCCACCCTGCTGACTAGGCAAGCAGGCCAACATACTTCTTCATCTGAAGATAGTCCATTGCAGGGTTGACCATTTACAGCTGAGTGGACTGAAGCAATGGGAAATGAAGTATTTTGCTCAAGAACATATAGCACTGCTCAGTCCAGGAATCTAGCGAGCGTAAGTCCAACGCCATAACTATTAGGCTGCCACATATCTTTGTATGGCATTATTCAGTTCATTTCAAGATTTCTTGCCAATAGAGAAAGAACCGGTTTCTAACCTAGAATCAAGGCTCCTTCATTGGAATTTCATCATCAACAGCAGGGTGTTTTTCTATGTATGTATGTTGTTGTTGGCACGCCGTCGCTTACGACGTCGAGGGTCCCAGTTGATCCGATCAACGGAACAGC
>NC_069004.1:17540374-17541211 GCF_001194135.2 Octopus bimaculoides
ATTATATATATATCTGCATGCGTATATATATATGTATATGTGTATGTGTATATATATATATATATGTATGTATGTATACATATACACACATATAGAGAGAGGTTGCGGTGAATATATTGTCGTCTAACTTAAGCAAAAATGAAAATAACACTGACATCTCATTTTAACATATATATTTACCACAATTACATAAAGATATCTTGAAATACTAAAAGTATTTTTATTTAATAAAATCGCCATTGGCTTCGACCACGGTTCTCCAGATGACTTCGAAATCTGCAACTCTTCTGGACGGTTTCCTTGTTTAAGTTGGTGAATGCTGCCATAATCCTTTCCTTCAGTTCGTGCTTGGTGTGACAAGGAGTTTTGTTGGTCTCTCGCCCAACTGCGCCCGACACATGATAATCAAGAGGGTTGCAGTGTGGGGAGTTTAGGTGGCCATAAGTTAGGGGTGATGTGTCTGTCAGCCTTGACTGGGTTCTCCTGCTTGAGTGGCATGAAGAAGAATCTTGATGCCAGACATAGGGTCTTCCAGCAGCCACCCTGTTGACCCAGGGCAGTACTACCTCCTCCAGATACTTGATGTAGGCCTCTGTGTTGAGTCTGAGGAAGATGAATGGAGGCATAACGTTGCCATCACTAGTGATCACTCCAAGCACCATGATGTTGATTGGATGTTTGATCTCTATCACTCTCAATACATGTTCTGGGGACACCGTCTGTTCGTATTGGAGCTTCCAGCACGAATGCCAAGCAGTGCAACATATCGTTTCCAAATTTTCACATTTGCGTCATTGTGCTATTTTTCTCACAGTCGGTTCCCAACTGACCCTATAT
>NC_069004.1:17541852-17542568 GCF_001194135.2 Octopus bimaculoides
CCACAGACACGTGTATCCCTAACGCAGTTCTCGGGGATATTCAGCGTGACACAGTATGACAAGGCTGGCCCCTTGAAATACTGGTACAACAGAAACAGGAAGAAAGAGTGAGAGAAAGTTGTGGTGAAAGAGTACAGCAGGGTTCGCCACCACCCCCCGCCGGAGCCTCGTGGAGCTTCAGGTGTTTTCGCTCAATAAACACTCACAACGCCCAGTCTGGGAATCGAAACCGCGATCTTATGACCACGAGTCCGCTGCCCTAACCACTGGGCCATTGTAAGTATGTATGTATGCATGTATGTATGTATATGTGCAGATTTGTATGTTTCGTTTTATGTATGTAATCTCATGCGTATAGTTGCATATCTAGACATGCTAATGTATGTATGTATGTATGTATGTATGTATGTATGTATGTATGTATGTATGTATGTGTCTGCCTGTCTGTCTGTTTGTCGGTCTGTCTGTTTGTCTGTCTGTCTGTCAATCTATCTATCTATCTATCTATCTATCTATCTATCTATCTATCTATCTATCTGTCTGTCCATGTGTCTGTCCGTCTGTCTGTCCATGTGTCTGTCCGTCCGCCCCCGTCTGCCTGTCTATCTATCTATCTATCTATCTATCTATCTATCTATCTATCTATCTATCTATCTATCTATCTATCTATCAAAGGTTTCAACGGAATATAGTTAGGGATGATCTAGTGCACCAAA
>NC_069004.1:17543878-17548157 GCF_001194135.2 Octopus bimaculoides
TATTGTACTATTGTTTCTACCATCCAATATTCATACGACGGGGTACCCAAAAGTAGCCAGAAACGTTCACTGTGGAACGAGTCCATTGTAGTTCAGGCTTTCGCCGCCAGAAGCCACTTGATGCGACACTCAGGTATCAGTTGTCTGCCGACCGGCGTCAATGGCTGCAGTCGTACTGCCACGTGGTGCGTCTTTATTTTTCAGTATTCCTCCCTTGTTCGTCGATTTTTGCGATGGCTGAAACGAAGGAACAGCGTGCTTCCATGAAATTCTGTTTTACACACTTATCACTTGAAGACTAACCTCGTTCAGGGCGACCGTCGACCTCCCGAAACGAATGAAAACATCACAAAAATGCATGAGCTGATCTTGGAGGCCCGTCGCCGAATAATTGACGAACGTGTTGAGATGACTGGTGTGTCCTGGAGTTCCGGCTAACGAATTTTGAGTGAGGAATTGCGAATGGAAAGAGTTGCAGCATAATTTGTGCCTCACTGGCTCACGGTAGATGAAAAGCAGTCACGAGTGAATGCGTGTCATGAACTAAAATAACAGTTGAAAGTTGATCCGAAGCTGGTGTTACGGCTAGGTCCGAAAACGAAGCAGCAATCAAGTCAATGGAAGCATTCAATGTCACCACGCCCTCCAAAAGTGCGTCAAGTGAAGTCCAACGTCAAGACGATGCTGATTTGTTTCGTCAATGTGAAAGGAAAGATGGCATGACCTCGCTTACCCACCTTCCCTATTCATTTGATCTTGCTCCTTACAACATTTATTCTTTGTTTTCCCGAATGAAAAAGTCCTTAAAGGAAAATGTTTTGCATATATGGAAGAGGCGAAGGGAAAAAACGACGGAGGCGTTAAAAGGCATCACTTCGAAATAGTTTCAAGGCTGCTTCGAACAGTGGAAAACGCGTCTGGACCGATGCATTGCTTCAAACGGAGAATACTTTGAAGGTGATAAAAATATGAATATGTAAAAGTGAGTGAATAAAATGATATTGCTAACTTCCTGCTTCTTTTGGGTATACGCACATGCACACGCACAAACATATATATAATATAATATTTAAGACGGATGACGTGTGTGGGTGTGTATATGTGACCGACCATTAGGTTGATCCCACGTGAAATCGATATTTTTTATCTGATTTCGTTCACATCATTCATGCTCCACAGATGGTTCTACACTCTTTAGACTTTTCACTTATGGAATAATATGGAGTATTGGGCCTTTTAGGAAAAAGGTCAGAATAACTGCCGTATGGTGATTATTGTGGACAAGGGAGGTAACATTCAGAAATTGATTGTCTCCCTTACATTTGTATCCCCCGCTACACCTTTTTGGTTGACAATCGGTGGATCGTACCCCACAACAAGATGGTGTGCAAAACATTTCATGCACAAATCAATGTAGAATTCTGTAATTCTGTCAAATCCATACGTTACGTACGCAAGTACATTTTCAAAGGATCGGACAGACCCGTTTTTCAAATAAAATCTACACGATCAACAGATTTTACAAATGATGAAGTGACCCTTTTCAAAACTGGACGCTACACATCCTCTAATGAAGCCATATGGAGAACCTTGGGATTCCTAATTCACGAACAATACCCTCCTATGATTCATCTCAGTGTTCATTTGGAAAATATGTAGCGAATTTACTTCACAGAAGACAACCTCATTCATAAAGTAACTGCCCCGCCAAAGACCACTCTCACGGCCTTCTTTCTCCTATGCAAAGTTTACCCCTTGGAAAAATTTTTTTGTACGCGGAAGTACCATATTATTATACATGGAATCAATTATCTTCCCGTAGGCCGGCCTACGCAGTTGGATCAAACCGTGTACAAAGGCTACACAATCGAACACGTCTACACAGTTCACCCCTTGAACTTTCATCTGCAGCTCTTACTTCATGTCATTAAGGGACCAACCTCCTTCGATGACCTTCACACAGTGGACGACCACTTATTTGGCACTTTCAAAGATGCCTGCTCCAAACGGGGACTTTTGGATACAGATGATCAATATAATAATGCACTCGAAAAGGCCTCTCTGTGTTGTTCTCCGCACAAACTCCGACACCTTTTTGCAATAATGCTGGTTTTCTGCAACCTGATAGGCACATATTCACTTTGAAATAAATACAAAGAGTCAATGTGCCATGACATTTTGCTGCATACTCACCAAATCACAGGTAGTGTTGACACTCATTACCCCTGTCATTTACAACAGAGAGCTTCTTCTCTTGGAAGACTTGGTCATGGCAGTTGGGGGTCAACGATTAGACGCTTATTCCCTCAACAGCCCAGACAGAAATGAAGACACCTGTCGCAATCACCTCATTCTCTGAGAAACATCCTACAACATCATCAAACTCAGACAGTACATTGCTGACAACGAGCCCCTTCTGAATTTCGATCAAGCTGACGGATACTATTTTGTCCTCGGAAACATCTACACAAACACACTGGCGGAATCATCTTAGACGCACCTGGTAGAACTGGAAAAACATTCAACCTGAATCTTCTTGCGAAGTTGCGGCATAATGGTGCCACCTCAGCAATAGCCTCGACTCTTCTCGATGGCGGATGAACAGCTCACACTACCTTCAATGTAGCACAGCATGAACATCCAACGTGCCACATAATGCATTCCTCGGACGAAGCAGCAATTTTGAAAAAGTGCAAACCCATTGTTTAAGATGAAGCAATTATGTCCCATAAATGTTCCCTACAAACACTTGATACCATAATGAGAGACCTTAGATCGAAAACAACATCCTTGGAGGTGCGACTCTTCTTCTTGCAGGAGATTTTCGACAAACTCTGCCTATTATACCCAAAGGAACACCAGCTGATGAACTTAATGCCTGCCTTAAAAAATCCCTCCTTTGGTCGCATGTCTAATCGAAACAACTCACCATCAACATGAGATCCCTACTACAGACTGGTCAGCCTACAACACAGTTTTCGGAAATACTCTTTAAAATCAGCAATGGACAAATTACGTCCGACGACAACGAGTACATTGACATTACCACCATTGGCCACACTGTCTCCAGCCCTGATGACTTATATGTTCTGCCGTTTACCCAAATCGTACAACGGAATACATAAAGCCGGATTGGCTTCGCGAAAGGGCTGTTCTTGCACCTACAAATGCAGCTGTCAACATTCTTAACTACGACTTAGTCAGCTACCTTCTCAAGAACGTTGTTGACACCGTTACCGACCTCGATCAGAATTTCTCAACTCCTAAGATCCTCAAGGAATTCTTTCCCATAAACTTCACTTGAATTAAAAATCTCAAAATCTTGATAAAGATTCCATTAAAGGTGGAGAGGAGGTGTACCCTACACATGTATTTGACGGCCCGAATCACATCTCAATCAATCAGTTAACAACCACCGCGTTTAAGTCTTCCGAATCCACTCACAACGCTTTGGTCAGCCCGAAGCTATCCTAGAAAAAAACTGACCCAAGATGTCACACAGTCGTATTGAACTCAGAATGATGTGGTTGGGAAGCGAAGCAAACTCATTACCACGGCGAAGCAAACTTCTTACGATATATATATATATAACAGTAATAATATTTGTCTCCTATTAAGATACAAAAAAGTTTATATAGGACTGCAAAAGAAGTGCTCAAGTATAAATGAAACAAGGATAAAAAAGCATTAGTGACAGAATAAAAACATTATGTTCGGGTCAGCGACTCAACAAAAACACCACCCCTCAAACAAACAATCATATATATAAAAAATGCACCATGGTCCACAAACACATAAGAAAAATATATAATATAAAAATAATACATATATGTAAAATGTACAATTTTAAAAAGCATATATTCTAATAAAATACAATATATCTAATTCGAGTTGAAAATATATATAAAAACCTAAGATATATTTTTTATATAATAGAATACAAAAGTTAAAATAAAGCGACTAAAAATTCAAAATACCAGTCCTACTAGACAGATACATAACATGAAGATAGAATAAAATAATTGTCCACCGACTAAAGGTTTTAACTGACGATTAAAATACTTTTTAAATAATTTAAAGTCATTCAAAGGTAATTAAAAGATATATATATATATATATATATATAATATTTGAAATGGTCTAGTACTTCCCTCAACCGGTACAAGTTCAAATAAAGCCGTCTTTTGCTATAGACTCGGGCCAACCAAAATCTTGTGAGTAAATTTGGTAGACGGAAACTGAAAGAAGCCCGTCGTATTTATATATATATATATATATA
>NC_069004.1:17548913-17550120 GCF_001194135.2 Octopus bimaculoides
AAGCCGTTTTCCAGTAATTTTGCAAACACTCAAAGACGAGTGATTACAATACCCTGCTTTCGCTTACGAACGCAGGGTAGTAATAATAATAATAATAATAATAATAATAATAATAATAATAATAATAATAATAATAATAATAATAATAAATGCTCTGGCGCAGTACCAAGCAGTGACTCTCATGGCTTCTGATCATAACTGATTGGAAATGTTTTGTACATGTTTTGTTTTGGTATAAAAGATGTGCTACAGCAAATATTCTGCGCAATACTACAAATTTACTTGTCAGTTGTTTGACCTTTACCAGTTGAGCATGTCCCTTAATGGCTGACGATAAGCACATCTCTGATCACAAGCAGAAGTAGTGGGAGAACATCACAGGTGAGAGGATTTCTTTGGGGTTTGAATAACTCACCTCTGGAAACATAAGTGTTTTTTTCATCATCCTTAAACAAAGCTTATTTGGGGACCTTTTGAGCAGGATGGGCTACTCGACCCGAAGAAAATTCTATCTGGACTCCACCTGTAAGGTCATGTGCTGTTTAGCTTGATATGAGCTCACCATGTCGCGCACATATGGTTGTGATGCATGTGGCTGGTGTACCCTTATCAGACGGGTAGTCATGATGGGTATATTTGATGGCATGCACTGCTTTCTCACTCAATAATAATAATAATAATGAAAACTACTAATAATATTAATAACAATGATAATAATACATATGTACCCATGCGAATTATGGTTGTGTAGGTTTATACTCAGCATACTTTATTTTTGCATAAACCCTAGATAGTGACAGTAAATTGAGGAGGGTGCAGTGTCTGAGATGTCTAGATAGCAAGGGACAATTTTTTTTCTCTAAGGAATGGATCTGATTATCAATTTTTGTAAAAGGGGAGTGTATGTGTGTATTCCTATGTGTTTGTGCGTGTTTTGTGTGTGTGTGTGTGTGTGCGTGTGCGTCTGTGAGACAGTGACAGAAAGAGAAGAGTTCGATATAGACAGAAGGAGTTGGAAAGAGAACGACACACACACACACACACACACACACACACACACACACACACATACATTGCGTGCGTGTATATGTGTATATGTGTACATATGTTTATATATATATATACATATACATATATATGTATATATATGTATGCATATATATACATATATATGTATGTATATATATGTATGCATGTATGTATATAT
>NC_069004.1:17550335-17560164 GCF_001194135.2 Octopus bimaculoides
ATATATATATATACATGCATACATGTCTGTCTGTATATATAAATGCATACAGACAGACATGCATGCACACACACACATACATAAATTGTGGAAGAAAGTGTGTAAGAGAGAGAGAGAAAGAGTGCGTGTGTGAGAGAGAGGTGAGAGAAAGGGAGAGATAGAGTAATGTGTGTGTGTGTGTGTGTGTGTATGTGTGTGTGTGTGTATGTGTGTGTGTGTGTGTCGGTGGGAAACAAATAATGCTGTTAGCTGGATGTTGAAGAGTAAAAGACGTGATTAGACAAACAAAAGAAACGCACAGACAAACACACAAACACACAAAACAAATATATATATATATATATATATATATGTGTGCGTGTTTATACCACATCTCTAACATCCTTGTACATACACTTCTGTCATCATCATCATCATCATCACCGTCGTCATCATCATCATAACCGTCGTCATCATCATTATCACAGTCGTCGTCATCATCATCAGTAACAAGAAGAACAACAACACCTATAATATCGTGAATGAAATAAGAAAAAAGGGCCAAAAAAAAATATAAACCCAGAAAAAAATCTTGTAATAAATTAAAAAAGTCAGGAACGAAAACTAGAAAACCAAAACCACAAAAACACTACTACTACTACTACTACTACTACTACTACTACTACTACTACTACTACTACTACTGCTGCTGCCCTCCTCCCCCTCTCCCCCACTACTACTACTACTACTACTACTACTACTACTACTACTACTACTACTACTACTACTACTACTACTACTACTACTACTACTACTACTAACTGCAACAGTCCCCTCTTCACCCTTTATTCTCTATGAAGTTGATTAGCAGCAAAAAAAAAAAAAAAAATACGAGAAACAGAAGAAAAAGCGAAAGAAAAATTGAAGGAGAATCAACAAGAAAAAAACAAAAACAAAAGAAAAACAGTATGACAAACAACAGTAAAAAAAAGTATAATTTCCCTCCTACCCCAAGAAAAACAGCTTCAGGATTCTGTCAATGAAATCACTACTACTACTACTACTACTACTACTACTACTACTACTACTACTACTACTACTACTACTAGATCTGTATAATTGTTTATTAATCCACGGTCGCTTATCAACGAATGTCATGGAAGAAAGGAAAGAAAGAAAGCAACAAGCAAACAAACATGTCGGACAAATAAAGCATTAGACAAGAACAACAAGAAGAACATTATATTAATAAAAATGAAAACAATTCTTGCAATAATAATAATAATAATAACAATAATAATAATAATAATAATAATGATAATAATAATAATAATAATAATAATGATAATAATAAGTACAACAACAATAGAAGCAGCAACCTCCACAATAATGGCAACAACAGTAACGACGACGACGAAGGTAAGAAAAGGTTGTGAGATAATGAAAGTGAAAGTAGAATGAAAGGCAGAGGAAGAAGAAGAACAACATAAAAGACCTACCAAAAAAAAAAAAAAGGGCATAAGAATAAGAAAAAATAAAGAAACGTTAGGGAGGAAGAAAACATCACTAGTTTCTCATCGCCTCTTACCCTCACTCTTTCACTCCTCTTCCTCAACCCTCGGGAAGTTATTAAGAAAATGTGTGCGTACGTAATTAATACATACACACACACATGTGTGTGTGTGTGTATGTATATATGTATATATGTATATTTATGTATATATTAATGAAACTAGACATGTGTAACCCTCCTCCTCCCCTCCATAGAAAAACTAAAAAAGAAACGAGCATATTAATGTAAACGACGTATTTACCAGAGTTTGAGAAATGTCATTTCTTTTGATGTATTAGCGAGAAGGTAATAAAGATAATGTTGATGATGGTAATGATGATGATGATGATAGCAATAATGATAAATAAACAGAAAAGTAATAATTATTGTTCATGTTGTTGTTGTCGGTGTTGTCGTTGTTGTTATTGTTCTCTAACACAATAACTTCGTTGGAAAATGTAACGAAGTGTCAGTTGTCCAGCACTAGTGGACAAAGGTAACACTCTTCATTCAGATTTCGAGAACTCTGCAGAGATTTGTTTGTGAGCTTCCTACTTATTGTACTCAAGCCTCCCACAGCAGCAGGTGAGTGTGTAAAACCCTTAGCTGGCGACCGGAAGGGTTGGTTGTCCTCTCAACCAGTATTCTGCTATCGGTGCCGCTGGGTGACGGACTCTGGTGATGATGCTGTTCCACGTTTTCCGATCCATGGCTCTGGCCTTTGCATGCTTGAGGTCGAGGCGTTGCGACTTCAGGTCTTCTTCAATTCGTTTCGTCCATGTCTTCTTTGGTGTGCTGTGCAGGATTTCTCCAGTGCGTGGGTTGCTACCGCCACAAAAGTTAGTGTGGTAGCCTTTCGGTGCTAATCCTACAGAACACTGTAACCTGTACTGCCGGACTTGGTATTCAGTGGTCGGTTGCTGCTGGCTTTGTTCTCGAATGTTGTTTGAGATTCGGTCGTGCAAAGAGACATCAAGGATCTGATGAAGACATTGCATTTGGAACGTCTCGAACTTGTTCACGTCCTGTTTGGAATTCAGACTGAGCAGGTCCGGGATTTCTTGGTTCACTGGTTACGGAGAAGAAAATGGTGTCAATAGTAGTGATCAAGTGATGAATCGGGTCTGCGACTTCCGTGTTCGCATCCCTTCGATGGAATGTCTTGGAAGAAGCCCAACATCTCTCTAAGGACCAAGATCTTGTCCTTCTCAACAGCGCTGAGATAACAACAGGTAAAACATTCCAATACTCATCTTCTTCAATGACCGCAGTCTTTTTATTTCCTGCTTCAAAGCATCATGTGTGACCTCCTCTTTTTTTTTCTTTTTCTGATACTTTGTCATCACCAGGGCATACAACATCTATGACTGAACAGGTTTTTTCATCTTTATTCAAGACAACTATATCTGGCTTTTTATGTTTAACTTCATGATCACACTGGATCCTTACAACCCACGGTATATTTACCTTGTCATTCCCAGTTATACTTTTGGTATTTACTCTTATTAATCCTTGCTCTATTCATACATACCACCTATTTCCCAATGAATCACCCTTGCGATTTTATTGTGCGTTATTTTGTATTCTTTTTTTTCGACCAGTGTCGTGCACTCATTCACAATATGTCGTACAGTCTCTCCTTTAACGCCACCCATCCTGCTCTTGTCACTTTCAGCAATATGGCGAATCCTGCATTTAATGTAGTTTGTTTTCAGTGCTTGTTCCTGCCCAGCACAGCTATGTGCTTATGTCTCTGGCTTGAAATCTGTCTTTGACGGTGATACCTTCTATCGGCATTTGTATTTCTGCTCACCTCTCTCATAAACTGCGCGTTCATCTCTTCGATTCTATTTTCTTTTGTCTTCCTCTTCCTGACTAAACCAGATATTCTCATCTGAACTAACAGGACCACTCTTGATACACCAATCCGTGATTTTTCGGCTGTTTCTAGCATGTGAATTAATCATGTACATGTTCTATTGTGCTGGAAGTGTGGTGAAAAGAGTTCAGTTAAACAATGCAGATTTAGTCGATTTATGATAGAATCATTTAGGAAATCCTCAAAGAGGAAATCTTGCTGAGTGTTAAAGCTAAGGATGAATGATAATTCAGGACAAAGAAATATAAAGGCGGATGTTTCCAAGGGGATTAAAATGTGGTATATATGTAAGGAAATAAAAGTTTGAGTGGACCGTAATGAGCAAATATGATCGGATAAGTGCTGAATTGGAGGGAGAAAGGGAGAGGAAGGATGAGGAAGAGAAGGTGAGAGAGGAAAAGAGGGAGACGGTAGGAGGGAGAGAGGATCCAGGAATGAATAGCGCCATTTTGTTTTAAATGAAGCGGAATATGCAAATGCTGAGTATGAAACTAGAATGAAAATTGGGGATAAACCCAGAAATAGATTGGATGGAGACAGATGAATGGATGTCTGGTCACACCTAAAACAAGAGGAGAGAGATGAGAGGAGAGAGAGAGAGAGAGAGAGAGAGAGAGAGAGAGAGAGAGAGAGAGAGAGAGAGAGAGAGAGAGAGAGAGAGAGAGAGAGAGAGAGAGCGAGAGAGAGAGAGAGAAAGAAGGAGAAAGAGTAAGAGAGAGTCTGCAAAATATGATGAAACTAAAGCTTCATCATTCTTGACTTGGTTCCTCGAGTTCTTCTAAAGGTTGTTATGGGTATAAAACTACTAAAGTCAAAGCATGGACGGACTCTTTAAGTATCTTTTATCTTTTACGTGTTTCAGTCATTGAACTGCGGCTGTGCTGGAGCACCACTTCGAAGCTATTTAATCGAACAAATTGTCAGGCAATTATTTAATGGGTGTCTTTTGTCGAACAACTGAGTTACGGAGACTCAACCAAACCAACACTGGTTGTCAAGCGGTGATGGTGGACACGCACAAAGACAAAGACACACATACATACATACGTAACTATATACTTACATAACTACATACATGCACACACACACGTATGGTTGTGTGGTAAGAAGCTTGCTTCCCAAACACATGGTTCCTGGTTCAGATCCCCTGCGTGACACCTTAGGCAAATGTCTACTACCTAACCCATCGTATCTCTCTCTTTGTCTTTCTGTACACACACACACACACACACACACACACACACACACACACATATCTGTGTGTGTGCGCGCGTGGACACACGCGTAGGCATGTCGGTCGGCGGATGTCTTTGTGGGCTGGAGGTACCAATGGATGAATGTGACATTTTGTATGTTTGTATAGACATGTGTATGTATGTCATTATTCATTTGTATTTCAAGGTTTCTTGCCAATAGAGAAATAGCCTATTTCTAACCTAGATCATTGGAATTTCAGCAACACCAACAGGGCATTTTTGTTTGTATGTATGTATATGTCCAAATTTGTATTCTTTGTTTATGTATGTATTCCTATGCATATAGTTACATATCTAGACATGCTCTTATATACTTAAATGATAAACTTCTGTAATGTTTTACAGGTTTTATAGTTTCAGTGATGGTGTGCATGTGTAGTATCCGGATCAGTTTTCTCCTTTCTGGTTTTAAGGAGCCTAATTCCTCAAGATTGGTATTCGGGCAGTGTGTTACATATCTCAATCCCCCAATAATTACAGGTATAAACTTGAACTTGTAACCCTGATAGTGTAACTGGAGATTTCTCAATAGTTCAGCGTAAGTATTTTCTTTTTCGCTGATCTTTTAGCTTTATGCTAACATTTACTGGGCAGCTGCTTTCCACCAACTGTACACAGTTTCTCTTCTCTATCCCAGATCACTATGTGACGTCTATTATCATTTTATTGAGGTTTTTCACCAGTATTCCTTTCCATTATGAGTGGCTTATCTTACTGTGGGCTCTTACTGTTTATCCTTCCCACGGATCTCATTATACATCCTCGCAACATCAAGACTCTCACAAGATATAACAAAACTAAATGAAAGTTCTGTGGAAAATAAAAAAGGAAAATTATTCATAGCCTATTTTTCACGCTTTGCGATGCTTAATCTTCAATTGTTCCCTTCATTGTTCTATGTGTAAAAAGTATGCTACACACAGAAATAAATTGTTACTATATATGCTTATTAAATGTGTGTGTGTGTGTGTATGTGTGCACTTTAATAACATTATTACATTGTTTTTATTCGTTTCATATTTATATCATCGAGCCACCAGGCTATTCGTCTAAGAAAAGCTAAGCTATTCGTAATTTTGTTTGTTGTAATACTTGTTTCTTTAGTTTCCCCCTAACTTTCATTTAGTTACCTTGTACTACACAAAAGCCAAAGTTTGTGTAATGTTTGCTTAATTTGTAGGTTGAAATACTAGAGATCATAGATCAGAAGTTTATATGCACCCGTGATACTATTGTCCAGAAGGAAACAGCTCTATCGTCTACATGAAAGTTGACAGTCATTTCTTCTATATATTTTCAATACAATCTAAGTGAATAACTTTCAATATTCATAAATCATAAATAAATAAGAGCAATTTCTATTGCAGAGCATGAAATCTTAAGATATAGAATTATCCGAAATTCTGTTAATCTTCTTGCCCATTTCGACCTAGGGTTATAAATTAGAGAACTGATTTGGAGTGGATCGCAGGTATTTGACATTTTCTTTTTAGCCTTTAGGCCCTGGCATTCCACAGACCCTATTTATAATTACCTCCGCCTTAGCGAAGGCGGAGGTATTGTTTTCAGTCATCTTTGTTTGTTTGTCTGTGGACAAGATGTCTCAAGAACCGCTGGATGGACTCGGATGAAACTTTCAGGGATGTTTGTCCTCGTGACTAGCACGTACTGATTAGGTCTTGGGATCGATCCGGTACCGGACAAGGAATCTGGATTATTTTTTCGTTTTTTTAAAATTGATTTTTGAGAGCGGTTGGGTTCACTTTTAGTATTCTCGTTTGTGAGAGCACGATACGTAGGGTCGAACAGTGATGTTGTTTTTGTTGTTTGGCCCCAGGTCGGCCCAGATCTAGCAGACCTCTCATCAAAGATCTTCCAGCCATTACAACTCAGGTACATTACTAATATCTTTATTTAAGACAGCAGGATGTAATTCAATGGAAATCTAGCTGCTATTTTTAGCAGGTCGAGTGACTGCATAAAGTTTCTTTTGTGATTAGTTGTTTAGGTGGATATGAATGGCTCAAGTTGAAAGAGAAATGAGTAAATTAAAGTGAATTAACGACAGAACAGAAGTTGATCGAAAAAGCGCAGACATAAATGTGCAACTCAGATTTCCCTTGGCAACATTATAATTATGGCTTCGACCCCTTGCTGACTATAATCCGGCTAATTGTTTTACTCCATTCCTGATCAACGAGAAACAACTATAGCCGGGTGTCTTACCAACATGACCCATGTATTTCCAACGCATTGACATGAAACTCAGTAATAAACGGAATAAGCCATTAGCTAACTCTAGACTTACGCACACACTCTAGACTTACGCACACAATTACTGTTGATTCTTTGAGAAGTGTTAAACTACAGTACTCTGTGTTTAACGATTCCGTTCTTTCTGTTGGTACTCCAGCCCTGTTTTCTTTTGATTTATCTGTTTGAAAGTACTTTGAAATATCACATGAAAGCTACTGCTTAAAATTTCATTTCGAGCTCACGTGGGAATGGCCCAAACATCTTTTCTTTACTTACTATTGCATTAAGAATTTAAACCTCATGTGAAAAAGGTCACTTTAAAAACCGAACATCTCTTATGAAATCCCTTTGTTGTTAAATAAGCTTTTGAAAAGACTTCGAAATCAATCTTTTTTCAACGAACCAAGTCAAAAAGTAAAGAGGCTAGCATGCACAAAAGATACTTTGCGCTATGCGTACAAGGTGCTAATAGTTCTTTCCTTTTGTTCAGACAGTTACTTCCTTGAAACAAAATACTTAATTTTTCGTTCAAATATCCCACTGCATTTTTTGATTTGAAGTTGCCATTCCTGTAGGGTTATACCTTATCTATAATTGACCCTGTAATTTTAAGATTTGTATGCATATATGTTCATATGTATACCTGTATATGTGTGTACATGCATATGGCTAGTCAGAAAATATGTCAATACCATAAGTTTCACGTCATGTGCACATACACCACACACACACACACACACACACACACACACACACACACACACACACACACACACACACACACACACACACACACACACACACACACGTGCAGGAAGTCCCCACACAAAATAGTAACACGTTTTACAGTCTATAAATTCTCGTTTCTGCCTGATAGTAAAGTAATGTCCTGTGCTCTGACTAACCATTCATACATCGATGAATAACTCGTAGTCTGTCTTTGGTAGTGACTTAATTACAAGCAACGTGTGTGTGTGTTTGTGTGTGCGTATGTATGCTTGAATATCTATGTATATATGTATGTGTGTGTGTGTGACCATGTTTTTTGTAAGTGCATGTTAGTCTGAGTGGTGGTTAAAGTAAAAGTTTAGTAAATAAAATCCTACAAAGGATTATTGAACTGTGGCTAACTTGGTGTAAATTTTGAAGGAAATTGAGGAAATGTAATTACACTTAGACTATAACAACAACAATAAGAAAAACAACATACAGAACATATACTATAAACACACACACACACAGACATATATTTACAGACACACACTTATGCACCAGCAATATGTAAACTTTACTGTTTGACACGAGGAAATATAGCCAGGGGATAAAACTTGAAACGTCTTTATGAAACAAATGTAAAATTAAATTTAAAAAAAATGTTTTGTTGTTGTTGCAGCTTTTTTTTGTTGATGTTTTTGTGGATGTGGAGAGTGGTGGTGGTGGTGGTGGCGGTGACGGGGGTTGCGATGGGGTTTTTAAAAAATTTTTGCTGCGCTGCTGTCAGTTGTTACAATTATTGTTTCGTTGTTGTCGATGTTTTCGTTGGTGTTGTTAACGTTGCTGTGGTGGCCGTCATCGTCGTCGTCGTCGGTTTTGTTATGATTGTTGCTGTTGTTGTTGTTGTTGTTGGTGGTGTTTTTGTTTTGTTGCTTTTGTTCTTGGAGTTTGTTGTAAATATTCCTGCGAAGTCCCTATCGTCGTTTCATTGTTGTTGGTCTTTTGTAGTTGTTATTTTCATAATTTTCTGTTGCTGTAATTGTTGTTAACGTTGTTGCTGCACTTGCAGCTGCAGGTGTTGCTATTATTGCAGTTGTTGCTACAATCCTTCATATTATCGTTCTTTTATTTCTAGTAGGCGCAGGAGTGGCTGTGTGGGAAATAGCTTGATTACCAACCACATGGTCCCGGGTTCAGTCCCACTGCGTGGCATCTTGGGCAAGTGTCTTCTACTATAGCCGCGGGCCAATAAAAGCCTTGTGAGTGGATTTGGTAGACGGAAACTGAAAGAAGCCTGTCGTATATATATGTATATATATATATATATGTATATGTATGTGTGTATGTGTTTGTATGTCTGTGTTTGTCCCACCCCCCAACATCGCTTGACAACCGATGCTGGTGTGTTTATGTCCCCGTAACTTAGCGGTTCGGCAAAAGAGACCGATAGAATAAGTACTAGGCTTCCAAAGAATAAGTCCTGGGGTCGATTTACTCGACTAAAGGCAGTGCTCCAGCATGGCCACAGTCAAAAGACTGAAACGAGTAAAAAAGTGAAAGAGTAAAAGAGTTGTCTGAGATGTAATTGTTGTTGTTAATACAATCCTTCCCGAAGTTGTTTTATATTGTCGAAATTACAGTTGTTGTTGTTGTGGATGTTGCTGCTGCTGTTGGTGTTGAGTTTGTTGCTTTTGCTTTTATTGTTATTGCTGCTGTTGTTATTGTTGCTGTTGCTGTAAATCATATTGCGTTTGTTGTATGTTTTATAGTTGTTGTTGTCGTTATTTTGTTTGTTTGTTGTTGTGTTGTTATTTTTGTTGTTGATGGTGGTGGTTTTGTTATTCTTTTTATTACTATTGTTGATATTCTTGTCTGTTTTGTTGTTATTGTTGTTGCTTTCTTTTTTGTTTTCGTATTTTTTTAAAAAAGCTTTTCAATTACAAATTAATAATTATAAAGTGTTTTAATATTATTTACCTGGATTCTCAAACGACTTGTACATATTATTAATATCTTAATAATAATAATGATAATAATTATAATGATAATGATAATAATAATAATAATAATAATAATAATAATAATAATAATAATAATAATGATAATAATAATAATAATGATAATAATAATAATAATAATAATAATAATAATAATAATAATAATAATAATAATAATAATAATAATAATAATAAT
>NC_069004.1:17564734-17565554 GCF_001194135.2 Octopus bimaculoides
ACGACGACGACGACGACGACGACGACGACGACGACGACGACGACGACGACGACGGCGACAACAACAACAACACCAGCAACAACAACAATAACAACAACAACAACTGTTACAAGTTTCCGAGAACGAAACATGGCGTGAGAAATGTGTTGCAAATATGGCAGCTTTCAATTATTTTCTCGCGATCAAATGACTCTGCGTTTGCCACATTTTAAAGAATGATTATTTCTCGTTGGTAACACAATCTTTTGTCAGTTCAAATGTCGTCTTATAGGAATAATTCAAAGTTGGTGAGCAGCAAAAGCAGAGAAAAGACTTCAATTCTTTCTTTTTCTTTTTTTTTCTTTTTTTTTTTACCAAACATCTTACAGAATGATTTTTCACCGTTCATCGGACTCGCTTGTCTTTCATGGCGGACAGAATCTATTGGCGCTTCCGGTTATGGAATCCATTGTCTTGCTGCATCAGCTGTGTCAGGTTTCCTTGATGGCATTTCCATTTGATTCATACGATTTCGTCACGCTGAATGCAATCTTAATCGAATTTCGTACGTACTACACTACGCTACATAAGAAAAGCGCCTCTTGGCATTAAACCAAGATTAAGTATGGCTTACAGAAGAAGACTTGCTGATTAACGACATAGATATGTATGTATTTATGTTGATGTACACACAGCGTATATGTGTTTGCATTTATGAGTGCGTTTGTGTATATAGATATATGTGTGTGTATGTGTGTACATGTGTTTCTGAGTGTGTGTGTATGTGTGTGCGTGCATATATATATATATATATATATATATATATATATATATATATATA
>NC_069004.1:17565872-17568200 GCF_001194135.2 Octopus bimaculoides
TATATATATATATATATATATATATATATATATACACACACCTATATACACAGATACACACATGCATGTTCCGTTCTGAAAAAGCAACAGTTCAGTAAATCATTTATCACTCTTCACGTGAAAATCTCATCGAAAAGAAAACGAGAATCTTTTATTCCATGCGTTAGAGTGTCAGTTGACCGTGTTAACGAGTCAACAAGGCGTTAGATTACAACAACAACAACAACAACAATAATAATAATAGCAACAGCGACATCAGCAACAACAGCAGCAACTGCACAGGAGGCCATTTTGTATCCTATCATCGACGATTTGTCTGTGTCAATGGACAAGTCACTTAGATAATTCTCGAGAATTGTCAGTAAGATGGGCAGGAGTACTGTAGTGTATGACGAATCTTCTGTTACTTTGTAGCATTTAACTGAATTTCCGTTGCTATGGTGAGAGTCGTGACTTTGTTTAGAATTCATCTCGTATCCATTGAACTTGCGTTTAAATTAGATACAACACACCGCCTCTACCACCGCTTCTTCTGCTCCCTTCATCGTCACATTTAGCGCTACCTCTCTACCAGCCCCGCTACAAACACCTCCACTACTTTCCACCCAGCGTGATTATGTTTCATTTTTTAAGGTTCTTTAATCCTACAAGAAGAGATACCTATATATTGAACAAAGGAAATGGTGACTTCTGTCCCTACCCACTACGCCACGCCAAATATGACCTGAAAATGTTATCAAGGTAATCCTTTCAATACGGTATGATGTTGTCATCATAATGACGTAACTAAGACAATATGCAATGCAACCAGTAACACAAATGGTCCTGGGACAAATATAGAAATAGTTTTGAAGTTTAACATATTTTCTAAGATAAAGAATATTGGTGAATTACTTAGCTTTTATTTTGTTTCAGTCATTGGACTGCGGCCATGCTGGGGCACAGTTTTGAAGGGTTTAGTCGAACAAATCGATCCTAGTGTTTTTTTAAAGCCTGATTATTATTGAATCGGTTTTCTTTTGCCGAACTGTAAAGCCTCAAGTTTTACGAGGATATAAACACACTAACGCCTGTTGGGAGTAAAACTCTCATGCATGCGCGCACACGCACACACGCACATATGGCTCGGAGATATGGTTGAAAATACTTGTTACCCAAGGTGCCACGGAGTAAGACTGAACCCGGAACTATATGATCGGGTAGCAAATATCTTTACAGGAAAGCACTTTTGTAATAGTGATTTCTTGATGTTAGTGTTGAATGTTCTATGAAAAAGTAAGTAAATAAATAAATAAATATATAAAACAAAAGCTTAGCAGATAAAAGTAATCCGTTACTTTCTCTAAGTCAAAGTTCATGACTCGGCAAGCGACTGAACAAAAAAGGAAGAAGAAAATAATCATTATTTTCAGCAGAAGTGCATGGCATGAATTTCCGGGAAGGGAATTTGTCGATAACATTGACCCACTATTCTAAGTGTGCGTCCTGCCTATCTTCGAAACGCCAAGTTTTAGAATAAGGCAGCTGATGAAGGAATATTTCCAAGTGGCTTGTTTGTTTTCCTATGTGTTCGTTCTGTTGTCTGTAAACAAAGTCCGTTTTGTTCTTATGCTCCCGTTCATTTTTCTAACGTCCTGTACCCGGATATGCATCTATATATATATGTAGATGTAGGTATGTACATATATGTATGTATACATGCATATGCTTATATATCATTTGTATTATTATACCATCGAACGCACGCGTCCATTTGCAAGTATATATATATATATATAAAAGATAATAAGAGTGAAAAAACTACAGAAGGCTTGTGTTACATGGTTAAAGTATATATTTAAATTATGTCAGAAAAATGTAAGAAAAATGTTATAAAAATGTTATAAAATCTTTTTGGTATATAAACATTGTATTTTGAGAAATAACCGGTTTCGTGTTGTCTTTTCAAATTTCTCTACTTCATTGTGTCGTGTTCGTTCCCATATGTATATATACACACACACACGCACACACTTTCTCCTCGACTTACGGTCGAATTACATTCCGACTGACAGGCCGTAAGTCGATCTGGTCGTATGTCGGATGTATTATTTTCAACACTATTTTCATTCAAACGCAACTGATCTTTGAAAGCAACTGAGTGAGAGATAGTGGCATGCATGCCTGGGTCTGAGGGAGGCTTGTGTTGCCAGATGCTGCCATAGGTATCGTACACACAGCTGCCCAACATGTGTATATATATGTGTGTGTGTATATGTGTGTGTACGTATATATATATGTATAATATGTATAATTAAATTCATAAATGAATATATATATATATATATA
>NC_069004.1:17568309-17569309 GCF_001194135.2 Octopus bimaculoides
TATGTATATATGTATATATATGTATATATGATGTAGTGGGATCGCTTGAGTGATCGTGGAAAAACGAATTTGTTAGTCCCTAACTTAAACATGGCTTGTAGAGAAAATACAGATGATTTGACAATTGATCAATAAGATTTAGTAATCAATGTATCAAATACAGTTTTCCCCATTTTGAGATTAGACAGAATATTTTGACAAGATAAGTGCCATACAACTCCATTTTGAAAACAACAAGCATTGCTTATAATGCGCTTAGGATATATAAAAGGGACGGAAAGGTAGTGTGCCGTTTCAAAAGTACACTGGGTGCATCTTATGTAACATTACATTTGTCTTGTAGCTGTCAGGTGGGCTTTTTTCATCAGTTGTATACGACTGTTCAGTTGAAAATAGTCTACAGTAACAGAGAACGGAAAAGAAAGCCTGGCTAGGAGAAAGGATAAAAAAACACGAGTGGAGATTGTAATTGGTAAAGAGCCGATGGCATACCCGACTCACTGCTTACCTTAGCGTCTGTCTAACTTAAAATCTCTCAATACAGCGAAATTCAAATTTAAATTTCCTAGCTTAAAACTTTATTATTCCACCTAAGGTGTCTTCTATGCACTGTGCATTGCATCTGATGTTATTGTATTGTTCCACGCCCATAAAGGAGAAGTGCGTCTTGAAGATGAAACAGTTGTGGTTATATAATTTTTTTTTCTTGGTACATTCCACCTTCTCTTTTTATCTTTAGTATATACCCAACGTCCATCCTGGAATTACAGGAATTATTACAACGATGTTTGCTAAGTATCGCTGATGATGCTTGGTAGCCATAAGTGGTGAACGTTCTCCGCGGACACACGACCTGAGACTTACCCTGAAATAATGTTTCAATACTGTGTTTAATACGTATTTTCTTAACTTTAATTCGTTAACCTTATATTTGACTTATATATATATATATATATATATAAATATACATCCACACACACACACACACACACACACACAC
>NC_069004.1:17570478-17570917 GCF_001194135.2 Octopus bimaculoides
GGGGGGGGGGTGTTTGTACCAAAGGAAGTTATTTTATGGCATTCCGTAAATTTAAAAAGAAAATTTTATGCCTTGAAGAGAGAAGAAATTGAAAGAGAGTAGAAAGTGGAAAGGTGACATTGGCTTAGGAGTGAGAGCAGAAAGTGAGAGAAGAAAGTGAAAGATGTATGTACATGTATATGAAATGGACGTATGTAAGTGTGCATATGTATGTGTGTGTGCGTGCGTGCATGTATATGTGTGCTTGCGTGCGTGTGTGCATGTGCGTGAGAGAGAGGGGGGAGAAGAAGTGAGTGAGTGAAGGTGTGTGTTGTCATGTATGTATTTTATGCATGTATGTGTAAGCGCCACTCACTTGCTCTCTCTCTCTCTCTGTGCCTCTCTCTCTCCCTGCCTCTCTCTCTCCCTGCCTCTCTCTCTCCCTGCCTCTCTCTCCCTC
>NC_069004.1:17571056-17574451 GCF_001194135.2 Octopus bimaculoides
TTGTATGTAGGTGTGCGTGTGTATGTGCATGTGTGTGTGTGTGCGAGAGAGAGAGAGAGAGAGAGAGAGTGACTGCATTTCTTCATAACGTATAGAGAAGTGGATGTATTATAATGAAATTTCTTTGGTTGTGGCTTATTTTAATACAATATTTATGTGTACATTTTCATAAATGTTTGAGTAGAATGCTACGCATGCGTGAAACATCGGACGAAAGTGAAACATTAGAAGCAAATCGAAATAATGCCCAAGAATGACCTCAAAATTGTGCGACCCGACCTCGTTTCCGAGGTTATTTTAGTAGTAAAAAAGAGTTGTGTCAAAAACATAGTTTATTTGGTAGCCTTTATATTGTGTGTTTGGTAGTCTTTATAATGTGTATTTTATACTTCTTTTATTTTCAAAATTAAGGTAAGTAGAGTTCTTTTTTAATCTAAAATATACTCTCCATTTTCTACAATGCTTTTTCATCTATTTGATAGAATTGCAAGGCCCCTCTTCCAAAATTCACTTGTCCGTGACGAAAAATACTCCTCCAGTACTGTTCTGACCATGTCTAAGAATTCATATTTTTTCCATCCAAATCATTTTGAAGACTGCGGAGAAAATGATAATAAAATGGGGCAATGTCTGGTGAATATGGTGGGTGGGGCATCATTTCCCTTTCAAACTGTTCCAGCCTTTGAAGTGTCATCCTGGCTTTACGTGGCCAAGCATTATGCTGATGAAAGAACACTTTTCTTCTTGTAACCAAAAATGGTGGGTTTTCTTCTAGCGTTGACTTGAATGACTGGTTGAATGACTAAATCCATGCTTCTCTGTAAGATCCTCAACAGTTATGATGGAATGTTGTTCCACCAAGGTTTGAAGGACGTCCTCGTCGAGGTCTACAGATTTTCCAGGATGAGGTTTGTCTTCTAGGCTGTAGTTTCCGGCGCAGAATTTCCGGAACCACAGTTGAGACTGGCTTACGCTTATTGTCCGATCCCCATATACTGCATTAATATTCCTCGCACTTTCTGTTGCGTTGTTGCCTTTATTGAACTCATAAAGCAAAATATGCCGAATATACCTCTTCGTCACTTCCATTATAGCTTTGAAAAAATAGTTGTTAAAATCGAACTACACTCTTCAAAACTTTTACTAAAAATAAGGACAAAGTAAAATTACTACCTGCTTTATGGCAAGTTGATGCAGGTAGTTTGTCCCGTCCCCCTCCCACTTTTACTTCATGCAATTGAAACAACCACATTATTTATGGGATGACCCAATATATCTATAGATAGATGATAATCAGCTTTCTTTATTACAGTACAGATGTGACTAATTTGGAGAAACATTACTTTCATTATTCGCACATCGTCATTCTCGTAATGCAACAGTTTGTAATTTTGGTTCAAATTGAAAGTGTGAAACTATTTTCACTTTCTTAAATCCTGGTCGTTGTAGAGCAGTTTCATTCAAATAACTAAAGCAGGTTGTGGAGATAACGTAGAAAATATGTAAATGAAAATGAAGTTTTTGGTAGCCGAAAGATTGCTGAATCTTTTGAATGCATAAGGAACACACACACGCACACACGCACGCACACAGACACACACTCTTCTATCTATCTATCTATCTATCTATCTATCTATCTATCTATCTATCTATCTATCTATCTATCTATACGCAAGTTGCGGTGAATAAACTGTCTAAATTACGCAAAAATGAAAATAACACTGACATCTCATTTAACAGATATATTTACCAAAATTACATAAAAATATCTTGAAATAGTAAAGAGTAAATTTATTCAATAAAATCGCCATTGGCTTCAACTACGGCGTCCAGACGACTTCGGAATCTCCTGCAACTCTTCTGGATGGTCTCTTTGTTTAAGTTGGTGAATGCTGCCATAATCTTTGCCTTCAGTTTATCTTTGGCGTTAAAAGGAGTTTTGTTGGTTTCTCTCTCTCTCTCTCTCTCTCTCTCTCTCTCTCTCTCTCTCTCTCTCTCTCTCACTCTCTCTCTTTCTCACTCTCTCTGTCTTAACTGCGCCCCACACAGTAATCAAGGGGGTTGGAGTCTGGGGAGTTAGGTGGCCAGATATGGTCGCAGAAATTGTCTGACAGCCATGACTGAGTTTTCCTGATTTTGTGGCATGGTGCGGAGTCCTGTTGCCAGACATAGGGTCTTCCAGAAGCTACCCTCTTGACCCAGGGCAGCACTTCCTCTTCCAGGCAGTTGATGTAAGCCTCCGTGTTGCGTCTCAGGCCGTGTGGGAAGATGAAAGGAGTTATAACGTCGTCATCACTAGTGATCACTCCAAACACCATGATATTGACTAGATGTTTGAGAAAAAAAGCACTATGATGCAATTCACTCTGGCAGAAAATTGGAAACGACATGCTGTACTGCTTGGAATTCGCGCCAGAAGCTCCAGTACGAACATTTCAGAGAGTCTGGGTGTCTGCGGACAATGCAATCTGAGGACATGTTCCGAGACTGATAAAAGTCAAACATCTAGTCAATATCATGGTGTTTGGAGTGACCCTACTATGTTGTGTAACCGACAAAATCTATAACAAACAATGCGCATGCACGAAATTAAAAGTATAATATGGTGACAATTAACCCATCGCACCCTGTATATGACAGTTATTAGTGAAGGATTATCAATCTGGGCTAAATACTTTACAAGCTCTCTATTAGGACACCAAGCTAACAACATTGGTTAGATTAGTAAAAAACTCTTGCGGCAGGGTCTGAGGTTATATTTCATCACCTTTCTATAATGTAAATCTATGGTTGTCTTCTGGTTATACTGATCCTTTACACAGAGTGTTATATAAAACAAAGCATAAATAATGGTCCTTACATATTTCTTTTATTATTACAGCCCCTCACACATACATGTACACAAACATACACGCATACATGATTAGAAACATACATACATATGCAGATGTATCAAAAGCATTATAAGAATATAACAATTTACAAATTATAAATGCTGTGATAAAATTTTATCACTCGTCGTTTATTTCTTCTTTCTCGTCCATTAACGTTCTATCAATTGTCCATATATATGGAGACACAAGGTGCTTAATTAATGATGAATTGCTGATGACGTCACCGAGGTAATCGATCAGCTGGTAGCTGGTGGCGATGGTGGTGATGGTGGCGGTCTTGAGCCAACTTAGAGAGGGGGTGTGATGTGATTGGAGTATAGATGACAGCAACATCCATCTGGACTGATGTAATTAATTTGGTGAGAGCAACACGATAGGGAGAAGGGAATCGGTATAAGAGTTTCGGGTGTCTTTTCCAGTGTGTGTGTGTATGTGTGTGTGTGTGTGTGTGTGTGTGTGTGTGAGAGAGAGAGAGAGAGAGAGAGAGAGAGAGAGAGAGAG
>NC_069004.1:17574623-17581946 GCF_001194135.2 Octopus bimaculoides
TGTGTGTGTGTGTGTGTGTGTGTAACTGTGTTGGTATGATTGTATATGTGCATGTGTGTATGTGTAAATGTATGTTTGTGAGTGTGATTGCGCGTGGTGTATATAAGTGTATCCACGAATGTTTATGTATGTTCGTGGTTGGATGTGTGTAAGTGTGAAACTATGCGTGTGTATGTGTGTGTGTGCATTCGTGAGTGTGTGTATGTGTGCGCGCGCGTACGTGTGTGTGTGTGTGTGTGCATGTGTATGCTTGTCAGTGCGCTTCGGTTGTATGTGTATGCTTGATTATGGTTGTGTCTGGGTATGTGCGTGTGGTTTTGAATGTGTGTGTGTGTGTATGTTTGTGTATATGTGTAAGTGTATATGTTCATTTTTGCGTGTGTATGTTTGTAATTATAAAGCAGCAGCAACAACAACAACAACAATTAGCAACAATATTGAATTGAATTAATAAGGGGACTTTTAAGTGGTGGTCGGAGCTGCTAGAAATAGCAACCACATCATCACCAAACCACACCCTTCCGTCTTAAATAATATTGGACTACATCTGAGGATGAAGATCTATGCCTGAAAATAAAATAGGCGGGTTGATCAGGGCTGGAACGCCTCTGACTATGTCTAAGCTAGTGCTAAACAACAACAATCACAAGGACACTGACGTCATCATCATCACCATTATCGTTTTTGTCATCATCGTCGTTGTCCTTGTCACCACCACCACCACCACCACCACAACAACAGCAACAACAATAACAACAACAACCAGCACCAGCACCACGTGATGCTCTTTACAAACCCTCCCGACCCCCTCAGTATTATGTTATAGAAGAAGGTATGTTAAATGCTTGTCCAATAACAATTTATTAAAAAAAATTGAAGTTTCAATCCACCGTGCTAAAAAGCTTCGCCGTCCTTGCCCCATGATAACATTTCTCGCACACGAAACATTAGGCTTTATATAAAGGCAGTCTGTATGGTCCAGATCCGTTTGTTGAAATCTACAGTGTATGCAACATTAGGGAAAATGTTTCGATTAATTCTATGACCATCTCTTTCCCACATCTATCGAACTCCAGAGGACATCTCTGATATCTTTTTAGTGGCTTACTAGCATTGTTGATCAGATTATTTCCAGACGCTTGAAGAAGGATTATAAACATCCATCAGTTTCTGGTCAACGTTTAACTGATACTCACTGCTGGACCGTTAACTTACAATCCAGGTACAAGGAAAGTATCTTTACTTTGATATACAGACAATTTCGAAACAATGCAGCTGCACGAACGTCGTTGTAAGAAATGCCTTTGCCTCGTTGATGGTTACTTTATCTAAATCCAGTGAACTGAAAGCAAATAGACAATTGTCAGGCCACAGCCTAATCTAACTGATCTTGAAACCAGCCATGATTACAAGCAAGCAAGAAAGAAAGAGAAAGAGAGGTAGATAAATAGATAGATAGATAGATAGATAGAGAGAGAGAGAGAGAGAGAGAGAGAGAGAGAGAGAGAGAGAGAGAGAGAGAGAGAGAGAGAGAGAGAGAGAGAGAGAGGGACAGAGAGAGAGAAAGAGTTAAAGAAAATTCAGGAATTCAGTTTCTTACAAATTCTCCTGTAATAGACTGAGGTCTCATTTCGCCGGAAAACTCCGCAACCTTTTTGTCTTTGGAGAAATTCTTCGATTTACTCCACTACCAACAAAATCTTTATTATATTTTTTATTTGCCAACTCTTCAATTAACTTCACGTTGCCATTTAGGACCATCGCGAACCTCTCTCAATGAGTGGCCAAAGAACTATATTTTTGCAATTAGGTGTTATTTTCACCCGAAAAGTTATTTTTATTATTTTGCTATCTGTGGAGATTCTTTTTGGTTCTCAACTCTCGACTTCCACGGTAACCGAAACTGGTGGGCGCTGTCCCTGTATGCCGACACGGCTTACCTGCATCCTAGTTCGAGCAGGATCCAACTAATACTTCCAACATCCGAAACGATGATCCAATAGCAAAAACGTACAAAGGCGATGAAAGATAGGATATCATTAATTCGAACCTGTTGATAGGTGACCATTTAATCTAACAAGCAAACGGCTGCCCTGAAGACAACGTTAGGTAGCGATGGTCGATCCAATCGAAAACTTTGGATTCAACCAGGTTGATCAGAGTTCTACTGAATGCAAGTTCATTACCTGACTTCTCAGCAATGTAACATATAAGATTGATTCTGCAGACAGGGCTTCGGGAACGGCGAATATCTATGTGTTACCTCTCACACTCCGATAGGATAGCAATGACCAATCTCTTCGCGGTGACTTTGATCAAATCTTAAACTCTGTTTTAGTAGAATCGAAAGATGTTGATGATGATCCACTCCTTATCTCAACAGTACCACCTCTTCTTGGTCAACACAGTTGGGGAATATTCCCACTTAGCTGTCTGTTGCACTGCATTAGACGTCTAACCAGATGGAGCTGAATAAGTGTGGCATATATAAAAAAAACCCCTCGTAGTACAAATCATCCAAACCATGTTATTTGCCTCCCATACAATCCCTCGCCATCAACAGAATCTTCTTCGATTCTGTCCAGAAGCGAATAGTATGCATCCAACATGTTTCTTCAAAGGCTTAATTGTTGAGTTGTTGTCATGTCGCACCTCTATCACTTGGGCACATCAAACAGTTTTCGCGCCCTCTTGTATAAGTAAACACATCTTGGCTCTGGCAACGTAAGCTTTTTATTTAGCGTTAAAGAAATAGGCGAGCGCCATTTTCACCGCTTGTACATCAGTCACAATACCTTATTAATCAGCCCTTTTAATTTGCTCTTCTTCTAATTTATTAGACTTTAACTATATCAATTTTAGTCTGTTTAGAGAATCCATCAAGTAGTTAATGATCGCCTCCGTAAAAATCTTACCCAATTACACCGCTAATCCAGTCACTATAATTTTTCCCGTTGGGGAACATAGCTTCCTCCAACCAGCTTCTTTCAGTGCTTCCTATCTAAGTCTGGTGGCAGGGTTGGTGCTTATAATACCATTGCCGCTTCCGCGGTCTGTTTGAATGAGAAGGGAAACATCGTATACTTCCAACCCCAATACTGCTGTTATTTTAGAGAAATGGGTTGGCCACTCTATGCTTTCAACATCCTTTCTCTGTTTGTTGGGTATTTGCTTCATTTTCGTTTTTACAATGCCATCATAAGTAATATTTTTTCTTCTAAATCAGAATTTCTAAAGATTGAAAACTGAAAATGATGATTGCTCTGAGACAAACTTTACGTGTTCGATCAGCCTGTAAGAAATGGTTATCTTCCTTAAGTTACACTCTTCTGTTTTAGAAGGGAGCATTGAATAATGTAATCCTACATAAACCTTGTCTGAAGAGCGACCGTCATGTGTGCTTGATCAGTGCTGATCTGGGCGGAAAAACAACGATTGCAACAAGATTGCGTACAAGAGCAACGTCCACCATAACAGCCATAAAAATGATAACAATACAACGAAGACAGCAACACGGTAACAGCAACAACACAACATTGGACACCAACAGAAACAATACAATAATATAATAACAAGAACAACACTACAAGTAAGCCGAAACAACACCATAGTAACAACAACAACACCAACTACAACAGAGAAGCAACAAAATCGACAACAGCAACAGCAGCAACAACTACAAAGCAATACAGGTTAAACATCGGTTTCCCGGAACCTTTGATTTCACAATCTTTCCAGATTACCGAGGTTTTCGAATTATGAGTGGTCATCTTGATCAACACAGACTAAATTAAACATATATCAAATTCATTGAATAATTAAATGAAATAAAGGTACCTTTACTTTAGTGTAAATTAGTGCGGATTACAAGAGGTTCCGGACCAAAGTATGTCTGGAAAATATGTGTTGTACCTGGTGTATACTATGTAACAGCGACAAAACAGGGCAATTATTGAATACCAGGAAATAATAGCAGCAATAATAACAATAGTATAATTATAAGAGCAACAACAACAACAATAACATAACTGCAACAGTAATAACAACGAGAAGAACAATGGTAACCGCGGTAACAACATCAACAATAACATCTATAAGAGCAACAATAACTAGAGAGTAAAATAAAACTACAACACTAACAGCAGCAGCAGTAGCTGTAGCAGCAGCAGCAGCAGCAGCAGTAATAGCAGTAATGGCAGTAGTAGTAGAGCAACAACAACAAACTGAAACTGAATCTCAAAGAATGCAAAAAAAAAAAAAAAAATCCCTCAAAACTGAATGAAATGATACACACCGGTGTATCAGAATAGTAAACGAACATAAATTCTTGATTTATTCAAATTATCAGGTCATTAAGAATGAAATGTCCAATTTTCTTATGCACCGAGTTTGACAGTCGTTAAATCTAATGTTATATTCTGACAATTCTTCGTTTTGCAACTTTGAAGAAATACATCATCACTTTTCGAAATGCAATTCATGGTGTCTGATTATATTGTGAGTTTTCTCTTGTAAATCAATTTTTGTGAACCCATGGATAGATAAAAAATTTCTGTTGTTTATGATTATGAGTTCCGTCGTGTAACCAATGCATCCCAGACAGCTCGAAACATCAGTGAGGTGTTTGGTGAAGATGTGGCGAATGAGAGCACTGTACGTCGACGGTTTGAGAAGTTCCGGTCTGTTGACTTTACCCTTGAAAATCAGCTCCGTGTTAAACTTGAAACCAAGATGGATAATGATATGCTGGAAACTGTAGTGGAAGCGGATACATCTCAAACTACGCGTGAGTTAGCAGCAAGGTTTGATGTTTCGATTTCAACTGTATTAGACCATCTGAAACAAATTGGCATAGTAAAGAAGCTGGACAACTGGGTACCACACGAGCTGAACGAGCGTTAAATGACACGTCATATTGAAACTTGCTGTTCTTTGCTGCCACAGCATAAAAGTGAACCGTTTTTGCATCGTATTGTTACTTGTCATGAAAATGGATTCTTTTCAACAACAGCAAGCGTTCTGCACGGTGTTTGGATAGAGACAAAGTGTCAAAATACAATCTAAAATAGAATACTCACACAAAAAAAAAACTAATGGTGTCTGGTGTGTGTGCATGTGTGCGTACAGTTTGATACACGACTGTTACTGGTTAGTTGAGAGATCTACCTAGAGAATAACCACCCATCACCTTCTAGTGCAGTGGTTTAACTACTATGGTATTACTGGTATTACTGGTTATGATATACAGAGCAAATGTAAGAGAATGACGATGAAAACAAGTTTAAAGCTTTTGTTCCCCTCGTACGTTTCACTCTTGTGGTCACATGGAAATTCTGCATTGGATATTCCATGTGCAATTGGATGCTAAACCACAACAGAGCATTAAGGGAGCACCTTACTGCAGTGACCTTGGAATATATCCTACTGTACGTGGCAGCTAAATAACAACATGAGAGCTTTTAAATGCACATTATTTGTATGTGTGTGGGTGTGTGCGTGCGTGTGCATGCATTCGGGCGTGCGTTCGTGCGTGCATGTGTGTGTGTGAGTGTGCGCGCGTGTGTGCATGTGTGTGTGTGTGTGCATGTGTTTGTGTGTGTGTGTGTGTGTGTGTGTGTGTGTGTGTGTGTGTGTGTGTAAGTGCTTGGCTCAGAGATTAGGTTGTTCTTGGGTTCAATTCCTGGGCTGCATGGCTTGATATGTCTTTGAAAAAGCCACTTCATTTCATAGTGTTTCAGTTGTAAGTCAAACCCCAGCCAAGAGCCAGTGCACCTTTCTCTCCTCCAAAATTTACATCCTAGATGTTTCGCCCTATCAAGAGAACGCTTATATCTGCATGCGACTATATAGGTGCCTAAAGTAATTAGCGAAAGCATGGTACACTCCAGATCGAGTCGCTTCACCACATTGAGAAGTCACAGCTCTGGTACTACGGACATAAGATTAGAATGCCACACAGAAGAATCACAAGAGGGATTTTCCAAGCCAAGTCAACAGACAAATCCAGGGGGAAGCCAAGAACAAGATTGCTGGATAATATCCATAGTTTCAATTTCTCACGCATGAATTCCAGCCTCGGAAAGTTTAATGATGGTTGCTTTTGGTAGGACCATATGGAGGAGCTGCCTGTGGATTCTACTCCGACGGCTTCCCCAGGAAAATGGATGGACGGATGGATGGACGGACGGACGGGCGGATAGATGGTACTAGCTAACAAACCATATTTGGTAGTTCGTTGTACTTTAATGTACTTTGGTAGTTGTTTGCACTTTAATATGTATATATGCAGAAGGTTTGCAGGTCAGTTCCTCTGCAGAACAAAATACTAGGAGCTGGTGGTGATGGTGGTGGTGGTGGTGGTGTGTGTGTGTGTGTGGGGTGTGTGTGCACAAGAACCAGTTAGATAAAGTGTTCAGGTTTGTTATGGAAGCAACAGAGGGTGCTTCAAGGTGACTGTGAATCAGGAGTGATCCCTGGATAGGATAGTGCCACCAGGGGTAGTGCTAACTGGATATAAGGCAGGGCTTGATCAATCCTGGCTGTGTCATCTAGGTAAGGGTCTCTGATGACTGCACTGAGGATATTTCCTGGTGTATCACAGAATGATGTGTGGAAGAAAAACTATAGATAGATAGACAGACACACAGAAAGACAGTCAGACAGACAGACAGACAGACAGATACATAGATAGATAGATAGACAGATAGACAGATAGATAGATAGTGACAGACCTGGGACAGGAAGAGCACTAACAAATCATCAAACGGATTAGATAAATGACTAGCTACTAATAAGATAAAACCAGAGCGCGTGTCTAATAAAATGATCTTCCTAACATAATTCTGTTTCAACACCAAGAATTTTTCAACACAAACAAAAACGATTCATGTGTGTGTTTGCTTGTTTGAATGTGTGCGTATGTGCATGCATATGTGTGCGTGTTTGTGTGGGTGTGCGTATGTGGTTGTATGTGTGTGTTCGTGTGTATATTTCTGTATGTGTTTGTGTTGTGTTGTAGTTGTGTTTTGGAATTGCGCCTAATTCATTTGAAATACAAGCCCGAGACTATAACGGGTTCCATCACCATCGGGACCAAAAGCTTCGAAGTCATCAGAAGAGAAAAGGAAGAAATAAAACGACAGAAGAGAAAGGCTCAACAAAATCAATCTTGGCGTCAACCAGCATTACCATGGAGTCAATGCCATCGACTCTTCTATCCAAGAATTGGTCTACAGAGTCATAAATGCCACAGAAGAAGCGCTCAGCTGAGAAGAAACTAAATTCTCCGATACGAGATAAAGCCGACGACCATATATATATATA
>NC_069004.1:17582714-17583437 GCF_001194135.2 Octopus bimaculoides
TAAACCATCAACACCCTTGTAAGATTTCACTCTTAGGGGTGCAGACTGGATGGGCCCTCACACAGGACAAAAACCAAAAACCTATCTAGAAGGGAGGATAAACTTATCAATGAGTCAACCGCCATTCATCAAAGCATAAGGCTTTATCAAATCTATTATCAGCAACGTTGTGTTGATGCCATTAACTCGGCAGCGAGCTGGCAGAGTCGTTAGCACGCTGGACGAAATGCATAACGGTATTTTGCGCGTCGCTACGTTCTGAGTCCAAATTCCGCCGAGGTCGACTTTGCCTTTCATCCTTTCAGGGCCGATGAATTGAGTACCAGTGAAACATTGGGGTCGATATAAGCAACTAGTCCCCTCCCCACAAATTTGAGGACTTGTTCCTCCAGCGGAAAGGATTATTCATAGTAATATTTTTAAGCGCAGTAGTGTCTATGTGGTAAGTAGCTTGCTTACCAACCACATGGTTCTGGGTTCAGTCCCACTGCGTGGCAGTCCCACTGCGTGGCAGTCCCACTGCGTGGCAGTCCCACTGCGTGGCAGTCCCACTGCGTGGCAGTCCCACTGCGTGGAAGTCCCACTGTGTGGCAGTCCCACTGCGTGGCAGTCCCACTGCGTGGCACCTTGTCCCAGAATGGGACAAGAACGCAAAACATCAAGACAGTTAGGTGATATAAGAAAGGGACAAAACATCCAGACAGACGATACAAAGAAAACAAG
>NC_069004.1:17583447-17584066 GCF_001194135.2 Octopus bimaculoides
TTCGACTAAAGGTAGTGCTCCAGCATGGCCGCAGTCAAATGACTGAAACAAGTAAAAGAATAAAAGAATAAAAGAATACATGTATACATACGGTGTTAGACTCTTTGAATACATCGTCTGCTGGATATAAATAGAGATGGGTAGATAGATAAAGAATTAGATAAACACGATTGTATGGCGACCTGTATGCGCTTCATATATTTTTTCTGTATGTATAAATGAACGCTTATAAGCAAGTGTGCATGCATATAAATACATATATGTAAGCGTACACACACACACACACACACACACACACACATACACATACAGAGATGTATGTATAAAGATGTATACGTGTGTATATGTGTGTGATGTAATGTATAAAGAGTATGCTAAAGTGTGTGTATGTTTTTTTTATATCAATCAAAGAACGCAATTATGTATGTTTTATTGAATAGATATGTACGTATATATGTGTGGATGGACGATAACAAAGGACATATGGACTCACAAAGACACACACACACAGACGTAAACATGTGGATATGCTTATACTCATTTACTCAAAGTTAACAGAGAGAGAGAGAGAGAGAGAGAGAGAGAGAGAGAGAGAGAGAGAGAGAGAGAGAGAGAGAGA
>NC_069004.1:17584152-17584941 GCF_001194135.2 Octopus bimaculoides
AGTTAACAGAGAGAGAGAGAGAGAGAGAGAGAGAGAGAGAGAGAGAGAGAGAGAGAGAGAAAGAAAGAGATAGATAGATAGATAGATAGATAGATAGATAGAGAGATAGAGAGAGAGGGAGTGAGAGAAGGAATGGAGGTGAGCGGAGTGAGACTGGTGTAAGGGGAGGTAATAAGTCATTATTTGTGTCTCAGAGTTGCATTGGAAACCTTTTTTTCCTTTCTTTCTTCGTCCCGAACAAAGCTTGTATCCTAGAATTAGCTAAATCATTCCCTATTTATTCATTTCTATCTTCCACCTTTCCTTTCTTTCTTTCTTTCTCATTTCATTCAATATATTTACGTTTACACACTGACAAGGACATACACACATACAAATATACTCCCTCTCTCCCTCTCATATATAGATATATACATACATAAAAACACGTTTATATATATACATACACACATATATAAATACAAACATGCTTATACATACATGCACACACACACATACACACACATATACATACATACATATATATATATATGTTATGCATGTATATATGTACACACACATACACGTATGAATATATCTTTATATACTATTCATATATTTATTCATGCATATATATATATATATTTATATATATATATATATTTATATATATATATATATTTATATATATATATACACATATACATAAAAATACTTTATCATATATATATATATATATATATATATATAAATATATGCATGTGTATCACATATTATACATATATATATATATATGTATATATATATATA
>NC_069004.1:17584951-17587181 GCF_001194135.2 Octopus bimaculoides
ATATATATATATATATATATATATATATATATATATATATATATATACACACACATACATATATATATATACATATCCCTCTTTATCATATTCCCCCTTCTTTTGCCTTCTCTTTGTCCTCATCGTATTGCAAGAAAGATTTTTGGTCAACTTGTTTACAGTCGAATTCCGTCCATTTTTCGGAGCTCACGAAGTTCTTTATAGAAGTTTTTTCAGAAAATTTTTGCGTCTTTATTTAAATATACGTATATGCTTTAATTTCCTTTGCAGTTTTTTCTTTCATTTTTTTTCCTTCTCTAATAAGATATTTTCTTTATCATCGGTGTCCGCGTTCAACCCGTAGGTTTGCGCAGCATGTTTACGCCACACGTTCGACTATGAAAGCCAATCCGGCCGTGACGTAATCAAACTATTTTCACCGTCGTCGTCGTAGAGGACAGCGCAACCTTGTAAAGGGAGCTTACTCCGTTATATCATGACTACATACATTCACAAATATATACATGCACGCTTACATATATACATACATGCATACATACGCAGAGTTACACGCAGAGACTCACATATATAAACATAAAAACAAACACACACATATTCACACACATGCTATGTATTCAATATACGCTGTACACACACACACACACACACAAACACACACACATATCCACATACTTTTTCTTCTTTTTCTTCTTCTTCTTCTTCTTCATCTTTTTCTTCTTCTTCTTCTTTTTCTGCTTCTTCTTCTTCTTCTTCTTCTTCTTCTTCTTCACCTTCTTCTTCTTCTTCTTCTTCTTCTTCTTCTTCTTCTTCTTCTTCTTCTTCTTCTTCTTCTTCTTCTTGTTCTTGTTCTTCTTCATCTTCCTTTACTTCTTCTCCTTCTTACTTTTCTTCTTCCCCTTCTTCTTCTTCTTCTTCTTCTTCTCCTCCTCCCTCTTCTTCCTTTTCTCACTTCTTTTTCTTCTTCTTCTCTTCTTCTTCTCTTCCTCTTCTTCTTTTCCTCCTCCTCCTCCTTTTTCTTTCTCCTCTTTTTACTTTCTCGCCTTCATAATCTTCTTCTTCTTCGTCTTCTTCTATTCCTTCACCGTCTTTCTTTTCTCTTCCTCCTCCCACAACTTGTGTTGTGGGTGATGAGAAGGAAAATGGCGATGAAGATTCTGCAGATGGTGGTGGTGGTGGTGGTGGTGGTGGTGGTGGTATGTAGCAACAAGGAGTGTCAGACATGAGTGGAGACGACAGTTCTGCAGGGTAGTGGCTGGGGGAAAAAGAAGGGGTGGGACCAGCGGCCAAGTGAATGGATCGATGGATGTATGGATGGACGGGTGGATGGATGGGTGGATGGGTAGGTGGATGGGTGGATGGGCGGATAAATACATGAATGGGTGGTGGAAGCGATAGAGGGGTGGATGGTTAGTTGGATTGATGAATGGATCGTAGGATGGGTAGATGGACGGGTGGATGGATATGTTACTTAGAGCGGTAAGACTGAAGGAAAGGGAGAAGATTGGAAAGAGAGGAAGAAACAAAACAAAAGAATGAGAAGTAAGAGGACAGAGATAAGGAGAAGAAGAAGAAGACATAGCAATGGCTGTGTAGAGATGATAGACAGCGAATGTTTATTCTGGAAAATAAACAACTCAGCAAAGTGAATCATCAATTGAAAAGATTTTTATTTATAAGTTTGTTGTCACAATTTTTCATCTTTATATCTTTGTCATCTTCTTCGCCATCTTTTTTCATTTTCTGACTTCTCTTTCATCCAATTCTATTATTATTATTATTATTATTATTACGGATGTGAGTTGGCAGAATTGTTATCGCATCGGACAAAATGGTTAGTGGCATTCCGTCCGTGTTTACGTTCTGAGTTCAAATTCCGCCAAAGTCGACTTTGCTTTTCATCCTTTCGGGGTCGATAAATTAAGTACCAATGAAACACTGGGGTCGATGTAATCGACTCGTCTCCTCCCCCCAAATTTCAGACTTTGTGCCTTTAGGAAAAAGGATTAGTATCATTATTATTATATGTTTGACTTTTGCTTTATATTTGTACAAGTTGACTCCAGGTCTCACCCAGAGACATCAAGGGACAACAAGTTAGAAGTTCAAGTTGGTGTTATGCCTAGGGTGTCATATATTTGGTTTTGCACAAAGTATTGTTCTGGAGAATGTTTAAGAAAACAAGAAAATTAAAAGCTTGTTTTAAAATTTGAGATTACATAGACAGTATTTT
>NC_069004.1:17587198-17589635 GCF_001194135.2 Octopus bimaculoides
TATTATTATTATTATTATTATTATTATTATTATTGCTGTTATTGTCCAAAATCGTAAAAAACGTAATTAAACTTGTTTTTGTTAAATAATTCAACGGAGAGGGGTCCAAAATCCGTGGGACATTTATCTTCAAAAGGTCCACAGCATCAATGGAGAGTACTGTGCCAACTTGCAGAGGCAGCTACGAAAGCCGTAAAGACAAAAGGCCCAGGAAAACTGACGAAAGTGATCTTGTTTCATCAGGGCGATGCCCCTGCACACAACTCCTTGGTTTCAATGGCTGCTGTGCGTGACTGTGGCTTTAAACTGGTTGATCGCCCTCTCTATTATCCATACATACATGGCCCCATCTGACTATCATCTGTTCCCCAGCATGAAAAAACTCCTTACTGGGAACTGGTATCGCAGTGACGATGATGTTGTTATTGCTGTTGATGAGTATTTTGATAAACGGGATGAAAACTTCTTCACCAACGGTTTAGAAGTGTTTGGACTGCAAGGGGACTATAATATACCTCATTGCATGAAACTATCTCTTGTTCAGCCGACCCTCGTAGTCGAGTATTGTCAGTCTGTCTGTCAAACTGATATTACCTGCACATGTGCATGACATGCTTGATGACAAAATGATTGCAGAACAACATGTTATGAAGATTTTTGCTGAAGTTTTTTGCTCAACTGCGCCCCACACGTAATAATCAAGGGAGTTTGCAGTCATTGAAACCAAGGAGTTGTGTGCAGGGGCATCGCCCTGATGAAACAAGATCACTTTCGTCAGTTTTCCTGGGCCTTTTGTCTTTACGGCTTTCGTAGCTGCCTCTGCAAGTTGGCACAGTACTCTCCATTGATGCTGTGGACCTTTTGAAGATAAATGTCCCACGGATTTTGGACCCCTCTCCGTTGAATTATTTAACAAAAACAAGTTTAATTACGTTTTTTACGATTTTGGACAATAACAGCAATAATAATAATAATAATAATAATAATAATAACTACCAACAAAAATAATTGGTAAGCTAACTCAAAAAATCATCACCAAAATAGCAGAAAAAAAACAACAGTGAAGGTATGCAGACTCTTCAAGAATCGATCCTTTTGGTTATATTAATAATAATAAAGGAGTTACGACGCAAAAAAGTATAAATTCAAATGAACATATTTATCTTCTTCAATATATATTTCAGTATAAAGAATTCATTAAGCGACTTAAACAAAATTTCTTTACACATCATTCAGGAATAAATATAACATCAGAAAAAATACATTCCGTTTAAAAACACAAACCGTTCATGACGAAAACATTTCACAATTACAAAAGCCGAACAAAATTTTTAAAGTTTTAGCAAAAAGAACGCTATTACCTACATACATTTATATTTGTATATATATGTACATATATATGTATAAATGTATATTTCGCATAAAACCGATGTAATTCATTTTACCTGGTCATCTTGAAGCGTTGCTGTAACTTCTGCCTCTTTGACGATGAAGCTGATCATACACAACTGGTCAAGTGGTCAAGTGAACAAGCTTCATGTTTGCACAGTTACAGCTGGGAGTGGATTTTTGATGATGCTCACGCTTGATGATGTTTATCATGTTGGGGCAGCAGTACTACGGTATTTTAATCAAGCGTCTGTTAAAAATCTTCCTTTATATGGTTTACTGCAAAACGCTTGTCTAGAACAGAGAGGAATTTCTTGCCTACGTTAGTTTCAACATTTAGAGGTGTGTGTGTGTGTATGAGAGAGAGAGAGAGAGAGAGAGTGTATGTGTGTGTGGGAGGATGGTATTAGTTTCCTTTGTGTATTTTTAGGTCTATTTTGCAACAACCTTCTCAGTTTTTCTCGTGATTTCTCGTATGTCAGCGTCATCATGACTTTCAGATAGAACAGACCATGTGTTCAGAGCCAGCGGATTGCTTGGAGATATAATGGCATGTTATGAAACCTGCCTAGACACGTGTCTTCAGAGCCAAGAAAAAAAAAGAAAAAAAACTATTAGCGTTTCGTATCTTTATTCAGTGTGCATTAAATGATATCTCTCACTGGATTGAGTACATTCTATTGATTTTACCTTAACGGAACACATGCATACATATACATTTATATACATACATGCACACACACACACACACATACATACATACATACATACATACATACATACTTACATACATATATACAAACATACGTAATACATACACACACACACACACATATATATATATATATACATACATATATACATATACGTATATATGTAATATATATAATATGTATATACGTACACGATAGTTTAATCTTTGTCTGAATGTCGCAATGACGTGATACTCAAGTCGTGAGACAAATATGTTCATTATAAATATGCATGTGTGTATGTATGTATGTATGTATGTATGTATGTATGTATGTGTGTATATATATATTATATA
>NC_069004.1:17589886-17593788 GCF_001194135.2 Octopus bimaculoides
GGAACACTTTAATGATACCTTGCTGATCTTGATGTTGAATGCGCGCGTGCGCGGACATTCTTACACGCACGCATGCATACACACACGAACGAAAATATGCAAATTTCTGTTTCTCTGTCTGTCTAACTGTTCTCTATCTTTTATCTTTCTCTCTAATTACAAATGTATGTGTGTGTGTGTGTGTGTGTGTGTGTGTGTGCGTGTGTGTGTGCGTGTGCGTGTGCGTGTATGAGTCTGTATGTATATGTGTGTGTGTATGTTTTTTGTGCTTGTATACGTATATATTTATCTATATATGTGTCTATATATCTTTTTCAAACAACTTTGCAGATGCAAGTGCTACCAGTTGAAAGCTCTGCATACCAGGCGCTAGCAAGTTTATGGGATCATTAGGAAAGAATGCGCGCCGTTTCGGGGCCTACCTCTCAACGGCTTCATTGTGCACCGGCCCCCTTGCAATGAGGCTCCACTTGATAGGTCAACTGGTTATCATATACAGCTCAATATTTCTCTAGCCATCGTTCACCGTCTCTTTTTAACCAAATCCAGTGGCTAGCCTTCTCCACTGTAGTTTGAATATCACTCATGGTGGTATTTGCTTCACGATGCGTCAGGCCTGACGACAACAGTCACCTCGCACTGTGTCCTACAAACCCTCTTCATCCAACTTCGATCGGAAAATGCTCCGCTTTCTAGCCTGAGTATGGAAAATGCTCTGCTTTCCAGCCCGCATCTTCACATTCCTCGAGGAGGTTTACATAACAGTCAATCTTTCGAGCCTGAGCGGCGTCCATGTTATCTCCATGAGGAATCGTTAACTCGACTAGATTTACCACTTCCTTTCTTTCACACCATATTATGATATATAGTTTCTTCGTAACTTGAATGGGAAAGAAAAATTGGCACCCTGGTAAATTTGCAGCCGTTCCACTTCTTATTGCTCACAGGAAGTTTCTTCTTCAAATTGATTTGCTGTCCTGAGCGTATGAAGGTAAGGAAATCTCTAGTTGTGCCACTGTTGATGAGAGCAATTTGGTTCTTTAGAACATTGAAGATAACCTTAAGGACCAAATTGTGTTTCCATGTATATCTATTCAATGCCGGTGAACAGTTGGAAAGAATATTTCACCTCTGCATATTTCATTTTCTGATACGTTCCCATCTTACTAGGTTTATAGGCGATGGTAAGACATTGTAGGATGAACGAATCAGAACATTTAGACGCGATGTAGACTAATTGCATATTTCATTTCAACTTATTTTTCTCTCAACAGCGTTTTCGTCCTGTTTCGTCATCTGTCTTTGTTGAGAGAATTGGATGAAATGAAACTCTCTTCTCTCTGTTTCCCTTGCTTTGACGCTGTTGCTAACAACAAATCTGCGTTCGCTCTGCATCATGCTTGCAAACGGTCTGAACCGATTTGTGCCTGATCCAAGTCCCTTCCGATGAATTTACGTTGCATCCACCATATCTCGGTGTCTAAGTGAATACAGGATGTCATCTGTCTCTGCTTCTGCTGTCCACTTCCTGTTAGAGGAAGTTAAAGACGACAGAGTTAAATATCTGCTCCTTAAATACGCTTTCCTTTTATCACCTTTGATGACCATAAGCTTAGTTTTCGTGGCTGCTTTCGCGGATTCCCATGTCTCTCTGTCGCCATCCAATTCTGTTATTGTGTATTTGAATTGGAAACTTGAGTCATAGTGATTCTTTCATTAGCTGATTACACAAGCCCGAACGCTGCCCCGATAGTGCGATGCAGTTACTCTCTTGATAAAGATTGGTCACCTTGACCGTTGATCTTCTAGGATTCCTCCGCTCAGTGTCAATGTAAGTTGGTTCAGTTGAGCTCTTCTGTTACCTATTCACAATCCGCCATGCTGCAGTCCCATGACTTTTTCCGATTCCCTGGCAGGGTGGTTGAACAGGTGGTATGTCTTGCCAAAGAGTAACCTGTAACTATGCCACTCTGTGAGGCATTTTCAAGGTCCTCGTATACTCATAGTTTTCGTAACAGCCCTAAATGAAGACTTATTATTCCAGTAAAAACTGAGATCGGAATTATTAGTTAGAATATATTCAGTTTTACATAAAAAAAATGTTAAAGCATTTTCCTTATGGGATAACAGTAATTATCGAATGGTTTGAAATATTAATGATAAATGTAGATTCACTTTATTCAATACTGTTAAACGTTATCTACAAGAAAACCAGTTATTCCTAAAATTTTTCATATTTGCAAAGAACCGTCTTACAAACAAGAAGTGATTAGGACATTAATATCTTGTTACATATGAGGAAATTTATGCTTTTGTTCTCTGAAAATTCGATAGCGGTTAAGAAAAGCGACGTTGAGTTGGATGAATTTATAGGAGGTGTCAGCTTTTCGGAATATGGACGACTACAAATTAGATAGATTAGATTTAATAAGATTCTTCAGTGGAGTGAGCTTAAAATAGAAATTAACCTTAAAACATATGTTAAGTTCTCAAGATGCCCTTTTAGACTGAAAGACTAGAAATCAATCTATATTAGCAAAGGCCATAAATATTCACCTTTCATTGTTCGGGATTTAGTTTCCAATATAATAAGAGTATAAGGCGGCGAGCTGGCAGAGTCGTTCGCACGCCGGACAAAATGCTAGCAGTAGTTCAGCCGTCGTGACATTCTGAAATCAAATTCCACCGAGGTCGACTTAATCTTCCATCCTTTTGGAGTCAATAAAATAAATACCAGTTGAGTACTGGGATCGATGTAATCAACTTAACCCCTCCCCCGAATTTGCTGGCTTTGTGCCAAAATTTGAAACCAATATAAAAAGATTATCTCATTCACATCAATAGATGAAGCTACCTTAAACCCTACATTATCCTCCTACAGCAAGGTACTCCTCTTCAGTGGTTTTTCAGATTGAATCCATATACAGCTAATTCTGTGGGTCAAAAAGTAGAAGTAGGAATATTATCCGAAAAATGATTTGGTTTAAAACGGCTTTCAGTCTTAATGTAGAAATAAAATGAGTTAGAGAATACCTTAATGTAACAATCTCATAGAATCTTTAACAGAATTCAATTGTAAGGTTTCCTAAAAGATTTTAATTGCTATGAAGCCAGAAACTCTCGCTGGTTATTGTTAGCGAAAGGGAAAGCATGCTGCACAAAAGTACAAACTGACATTAGTAACTTGTACAAAGTGGGGACTAAGTTAAGGGAAGTATACTCAAAAGTCGACTTTAAATGCCTATGAATGCACTTAAGCATACATATAGACGTAAGCGTGACTGTGTTCTAAGAAGTTTGCTTCCCAACAACATGGTTTCGGGTTCAATCTTCTACAATAGCCCAAGGCCCACTAAAGCCTTGTGGGTTGGTTTGGTAGACAGAAACTGCAAGAAAACCGTCGTGTGTGTGTGTGTGTGTGTGTGTGTGTGTGTTTGTGTGCGTGTGCGTGTGCGTATGCCTATATATATATCTATATATATCTATGTATCTATGTGTGTGTGCGCATGCACGTGTGTCTGTCTCCAGTATTTGACAAACGGTGTTTGTTTGTTTATGTTCTGTAACATGGCGGTTCGGCAGAAAAGACAATAGAGTAAGCAGCAGACTTAAAGTTAAGTAGTAGGGTCGATTTGTTCAACTAAACATTTCAAGGCGCTACCCCAGCTTGGCCGCAGCCCAGTGACTGGAACAAGTAAAAAATAGATACGTACATACATAGGGCCAGGTGTAGCTGTGTGGTAAGTAGCTTGCTTTCCAGCCACATGGCTCCGGGCTCAGTCCCACTGCGTGACACCTTGGGTAATTGTCTTCTACCATAACTTCGGGCCGAGGAAAAGGTTTGTGAGTGGATTTGGTAGACGGAAACTGAAAGAAGCCCGTCATATATATATATATATATA
>NC_069004.1:17594253-17595609 GCF_001194135.2 Octopus bimaculoides
GAAGGGACAGAAGGGTATAGCAGTGAAGTAGAGGCCAGGACAGAGGGATAGATAGAAAGATAGAGGAAGACAGATAGATAAATAGATAGAAAGATAGATAAATAAATAAATAAATAGATAGATAGATAGATAGATAGATAGATAGATAGATAGATAGATAGATAGATAGAGTCACGTCAGAGTGTATCCGTGTTTGTCCCCTACCATCGCTTGACAACCAATGTTGGTGTGTTTACGTCCCTGTAACTAGCGGTTCGGCTAAAACGAGACCAATCGAATAAATACTAATCTTACAAAGAATAAGTCCTGGAGTCCATTTGTTCGACTAAAGTCGGTGCTCCAGCATGGCTGCAGTCAAATGACTGAAATATATAGAAGAAAAGAATAAAAGAAAATACAGATAGCCAGTCAAACAGACAGAGACTGCGTGCTTACGAAGTAAAGATGTAGAACTAAATTATACAGTAAAGCAGTCACCGAGAAGCATATGAACATTAAACATATACGCAGCCGTATATGCAGACATATATACATTCACACGTTCAGACAACATCATATCCAAGCGCTTACATAAAATATATTTATATTGTAATGATGTAAAATGAAAAGCTCAACAGAGTAGAGAAGCATATGCGTGCGAACACACGCGCATGCTCATGCACGACACATTTATACATGCATATAGAACCACAGGTGCATAAAAGTATATATATACATACACACACACACACACACACACACATACATATATATATATATATATGTATATATATATATATATATATGTATATATATGTGTGTATGCATATATATGTATATATATATACATATATATATATATATATATACATATGTATGTATGCATGTATATATATATATATATATATATATATATATATATATATATATATATACATATATACACATATATAAATATATTACACTCATATTTACCCGTATATATGCACGTATATACCCATATATACGGACAAACTTATGTATATACATGCATGTGTATATGTATATACATATACACGCATATAGACAAAGTTACGCGTACAAACACAAATATAGACAATCATATACATATGTGTGTGTGTATATATAAGTATATATATATATACACACTCATACACACACACATATTTTATATGTACATGGTACAAATTCTAAGACATATGCATATGAACACATGTACAGACGCATATATCTGCGATATCTACTGATGCATGAAGACATGGTGGACATATACATACATACATACATTCAGATGCACACACATATATTTATATACATATGGTAGAGCAACGAAGCCTGGGATACGTAGAGACACACAATAGAGTCAGTGGCACTCAC
>NC_069004.1:17595862-17596800 GCF_001194135.2 Octopus bimaculoides
GAGAGAGAGAGAGAGAGAGAGAGCAAGCTATGTAATTACAGTTTACTGTTTCTTAATTGTAGACAGGAATTAGAACGTTGATTGTAATTAACTGGCGTACCTCCGCCACTATCACCAATGAGACCTCCACCACTATCATCACTGAGACCACCACCACGACCACCACCGCCTTCAATAACATCTACACCACCATTTATATATATTTACGTCATCATTATTACAAATATTGCCACCGTCAACATCGTTACCACCGGAAAGACGACCACCACTACCAGCATCATCTTCGTCAGCGTTACTATTGACAACACCATCACTACCAATACCATTCATTACCATCACCACAAATTCCACCAGGCTTACAAATGACATTACCACCGTCACCGCCACCGCCACCGTACCCGTATCTGCCGCCACTGCTCTTCATAAGAGCCCATCATTGGCAAAACCGCCGATACCATCTTTATGACAATCATCACCAACAAAATCACCTACACCGCTACCACCAACGCTATTACTGACAACAGTAATGATAACAATACCACTACTCCCACAACCATCACCACTGCACAGAAGAGGAAGACAGTTGCTTATATTGATATATGAAAAAATGCAATGTACAACCACCATTGCTTATGCTCATTTGCATGCTAGTATATTTATTGTCAATGTGTGTTTAATTAAGTACCAAAACAATGGAACTGTAGTTATTTCATACTAAAATGCTAAAACAAGTACCAATCGAAGACAAGGGATAAGTGGAATTGTACGAACGTTGGACTAGTTCAGACTTCAATTCCCGTAAAACTGGAAGAAATGCTGCTGAGCATTTTGTCCGGAACGGTAATGACTCTGCCAGTTCGCCGCCTTAATAATAATAATAATAATAATAATAATAATAATAATAATAATAATAATAATAATAATAATAATAATAATAA
>NC_069004.1:17597948-17601642 GCF_001194135.2 Octopus bimaculoides
TATATATATACATACAAATATATACATATATATATATGTGTGCGTGTGTGTGTGTGTGTGTCTGTGCTTGTCCCCACCACCGCTTGATAACTGGTGTTGGTGAGTTTATGTCCCCGTAACTTAGTGTTCAGCAAAAGAAACCGATAGACTAAGTACCAGGCTTTAAGAAAACGAAAAGAAGTACTGGAATCGATTAGTTCTACTAAAGTTCCCAAGACTGAGACAAGATAAAACATAAAAGATTCCAAAAAGCTAAAATGTTTGTACGTATCTGTAGAGTAAGTAAAAATTGTCCACTTAAGACTAATATATAATATATAATTAATGTATTGTACGTATTCTGTATTCATATAGTTATTTAGCAATCCGTTAAACAATGCTTAACCCAACATTGCATGAATTATTAAGGGCTGATACTAAAACGAAAAAAAAAAAAAAGGGAAAAATCTGTTTATACTGAATTACAATCAAATTCCATGGCTGAAAAGGGAATCGTTGCAAATTTTTACGTATTGAGTGTGAATATTCGTAAGTGTGAAGATTTGGGCATCTTGGGCTTTGTTTATTTAAATCAACAGTACGTAAAGAAGGTAAATAAAAACATCTAACTAAATGCTTGAAATGTAATTTATTATCACATCCAGGCTTTCTAAAACCACAAGGTGTCTACTTAATATATGGAAAAACAAAAACGGTAGTTATTTGGAAATGTTTTTATTCAGAGAGAAAGAGCTCGAAACAGTTTGATTTTGCGGTAAAAAAAACATCGGTTACCGCTACATTTTCTACAGTCAACTATTGTAATGGACTCATAACATGGATTCTTGCATCTTCCCTTCTTGTTGCTTTCCATGTACTGAGGCCAACGATCTATACCATCTGTGTAGGTTGACCTATTCTGGCATTGGAGCTGTCGGTCCTCTGGACTTTTTGGTCAGTATTTTCGTTTCCACTTCATTTAATGATTAGTGTCCTCTTGTTTGACTTAGATTTGTCTGATCTCATGAATGAACCAGAAATACTTCGAAATCTCTAACATTACGTCTGATGCATTCTTAGGTTCATTATGTCGGAATAAAAGCCACGATTGTACTACAATCATGTCGAGAAAGTGGAAAATAAGTCAGTAATACCATTTTTTTGAGCGAACATGGATTCTGTAAAGGCTCAGTAGCCCATCCAGTAAATCTGTCCCGCTCATAAATTTGTTGTATATGTTTACAATTGAAGGTATGGGATGGTTACGCGACACTTTTTTTTCAATCCAACCCTTGAAACCTGGAAATTTCAAGGGTTGGATTGACTGCTTCATATGTTGGCAACCGGGTAACACCATGGTTATCAAACCATTTTACTGTACGTAACTCAAAAACATTAAACTTAGTTGTCCATACTGCAACAAACTCCTGCTATTTTTCTTTAATGCTGTATCTGATTACAGCTTGCATCCAGACAAACGATTGTCATACACTGTACGAACGCATACCATACCCTGTTCATGTAGGGCCTCTACAAGATCAACACCTGTAAACCAACTTTCGAAATACATTTTGCGTCATTTGTTTCTTGGTAATTTTGCAGCAAAATCATTACAATATTTCCAGAGGTTTGTAAATCTGGCTGATTTGGGCAAGTTCCAATTGAACCAGTGTGGACTTCAAAATTGTGGATAAGTCCCTCTATTCTTGACAACATAGTGGTTTCTTTTTATTATAGAAACTGCTGCAGTTCATTCGAAAGGTGATAAGTGATATGCAAAGCTTTATAAACTTAGAAAAGCCTGAAATTATGGATCCTCAACGTGAACATTCAATAACTTTCAGTAAGTAACTATGCAAGAATGCACGATGTTGTTTCAAATCAACAAATCATAAACACAACATTTTGAGTACTTTTCTCTCAAGATCCACGAACAATTTTATTTAATAAGTAACTTTAAACAGTCTTGTGAAATAGTAACAAAAACAAAAACAAGAATAAATGTTCATACCTTACAACTTTAGTGAAGATTTGAAGTTTCATTATTACATCAATAAGAAATTCTGCTGGTTGTTTTGAAGTATAAAAAAATAGGTTTTTGCCGTAAAGCCTTGTTTACACTTTTGACTACCGTTCAAAAAGCAAAATGGCTGTGTTTCTTTAAATTAACACCATGAATTTAGGTATTTTTTGGCGTGTTGCTTTAAATACACAATATACAATATAGGGTTAATGCAAATACATCCTGGGAAACCAAATTAACTGCGGTATTTGTTCGGAGGTAATATCTGTTATGGACGTATTAGGCTAAATAACAAAAATATATCAGTAGAAGAGGAAAATTTTCCAGCAGGGTGGCGGGAATGCTAAATGTGCATTTTTGCACTTTGGGAATTCGTCAGCAGCATGTACTCGCTGGCAACAGCATGCTAAGATAAAATCCGTTGCCATTGATATAGAAAAAACTGCAAAAAGTCACTGATGTTGCAATTAGCCGGCTGGCTGAATAAAATTCGTTATCTGCAATTGCGGTAGTATTGCAGTATTAGATTAAATTAACAATCTAGCACTCCCAGCACTGCTGCTGGACGATTTTCGGTTGCTACTGATATATGTTTGTATTATTTAACACAATACGTTGATAAGAGATATTACTCCCACCGAACAAATACCACTTCTGATGCACATAACGAATGTTTATATAATTATTATATAGGCTCTGTTTCAAATTCAAAATGCCAGGTATAAGTCGTGTAGTGACATATTTTCTGATGGAAAAACTTAGAAACTCAGTTCCTGTCGCTGAATATATCTCTAGTCTTAAATCTAAGAGTATAAATTATAATTTAGAATGGTGGACCTTAAATTCTGCTAAAAAGTACTAAGAGGAGAGGAAAGATTGCCTTTGTACAAGAAAAACACAATCAATACTTGACCATACATTATTGATAAACAAAAAGAGGCAAATTGTCATTCGCTATCTGGTCGGGCGACTTGTCCGGGCCAATGTAACCCTTCCACGCCAGACGTCCTGTTCAAACGAAGAGGCGCGAACGTCTAGTCTGGGCTTTTAGTCACGCTGGTCTTTCGCTAGATGAAATGTCTTATTGGTCTATGTCACATGATTGCAGTAGCTCACCAACTGAACTGTTTGATCCTGGCCGTTGACAGTTTGTTGTCCGTTCATTCTCCCAGCATTGAAGTGATACTCACCATTGATTCAATAAGTTCATTTATCGAAACATCCGCCATGCTGCATCCACTGATTCCAACGTACTCTGCTTCGGGCAGTTACAAACATTTTAATAGTTGACCCATACCTGGAACCCTGACAGGTGTTACTATTCTGGGACAAAGTAGACCTTGGAGAAACAAATAGTTAAGAGGTGGTTCCGCATTTCTCAAAACCCAGGAACCCTCGAACCAGGTACCTGCTTATGAATGCAGCTTAAAATCATACCTTGCACTTGTAGCTATTCACTACACACATCAATGCTTTAAATTATCTTTTATCGTTTACTTGTTTCAGTCATTTGACTGCGACCATGCTGGGGCACCACCTTGAAGAATTTTTAGTCGAATGAACTGACTCTAGTACATTTTTTTTAAAGCTTGGCACTTATCCTATCGGTTCTTTTGCCGAACCGCTAAGTTACATGGACGTAAACACACCAGCAACGGTTGTCAAGCGGTGGTAGAGGACAGGCACAAAGGC
>NC_069004.1:17601697-17603807 GCF_001194135.2 Octopus bimaculoides
CACACACACACACACACACACACTCACACGGTGTGCTTTTTTCAGTTCCGTCTACCAAATTCACTCACAAGCCCTTTGGTCGACCTGAGGTTATACAAAACCCTTGCGATGTGTCCCAAGCAATGGTACTAAACACAGCAGTATGTGGTTGGAAAGCAAGCTTCTTACTACGCAGTCAGTCCAGCGCCTATAAGATCTTTTAAATGATTAAAAAATTATCGGATACAAAAGCATAGGATTTAAATTACAGAAAAATATAATAATATAAAACAACAGCAATAATAGCAAAAGAAAGAAATAGTAACAAGAAAACAACCATCCGAGTCTGTTGAAATCATGGAATGTAGAATGGTGGATGTGAACTATTTCGGCAAATAAACTTATTGAGTCAATGGCAAATATCACTTCGATACTTAGCGGATGAAGAGAAAACAGACTATCAACGATCAGGATGAACCGGTTCAGTTAACAAACAACGGTTATCCGCCGTTGCCGTTCTGTGCATAGACGAGATATTTCGTCAAACACAAGACCAATGCGACTTAAACTCAGGACAGACATTTATACCTCATCGCTTGATTAGGACGTCAGACGTGGAAAAAAATTGCATTCGTTCTGGCAAATCGCCGGACGAATTAATTGATTCTTTCTTTCTTACTTTTTTATTTTATATTATTTGACCTGGCTGGTTGAACCGTTAGCACGCCGGGCAAAATGCTTAATAACATTCCGTCCCTCTCAACGTTCTGAATTCAAATTCCGCTGAGGTCAACTTTCTCTTTCGTCCTTTTAGAGTCGAAGAAATAATTACCAATCGAGCACTGGGGTCGATGTAAATGACCATTCCCTTCTCCCCAAATATCAGGCTTTGTGCTTATAATACAAAGGATTATTTGATCATAATTTAAGCTCATTTATTATGTTATTTTAATTAGACTACGTTGCTTCTTATATACATAAAAGTGTTCAGTTTTACATATGTTCAATTTTATGTCTATGTTCAAGGCACTACTATTTCAAACCTAGTTTCCCCATCAGCTTCAAATGTTTTAATCGTTGTTTTGATATCCAAAAAGCGTTTATGTATACTCACAATTCATAAAAAAAATTTCTGCCTTACTCTGCATTATCATCACACCCATCTGATGAACGGGTATGATGACTGAGTAACAGTTTGTTCAGCTTTGTGCAGCTTTAATAAATAGTACATTTATATGTATATAGATTGCTTTCTCCATATGTATATATTTTCTATATGTTTATATATAAAAACGCAGGCGTGGTTGTATGGTAAGAAGTTTCCTTCCCGATCCTACTGCATGGTACCTTAGGCAACTGTCTTCTACTATAGCCCGTTAGCCTCGGGTTGACTGAAGCCGTGTAGGTGGATTTGAAACGTGGAAAGCGAAAGAAGCTTGTCCTATATATATGTGTGTGTGTGAGTGTGTGTGTGTGCATGAGTGTGTATGTGAGTGTTTGTGTATATGTTTGTGTATGCATGTGCGTGTGCGTATGTGTGTGTATGTGTGTTTTCGTTTGTGCGTGTTTGTGTACCATGATCTGTGATTTTGTGGGTCACATCAGGCGAAAAAAAATGTTTATGTTTGCTTCCTGACGACTCAACGAACTGCTAATAAATATACTCTACTCCATATATCAGGTACTTTTTCTCTTGTTTGTTTAGCCAAACGTATGTATCCCCATATAAACACATACACACGCATCTTAAGATTCATGCATTCGTGTATGTGTGTATGTATGAATCTCTCTTACATATATACACATACACGTACGGTCACGGCCAACAACTAGCAAATATGAGAAAAGAACGAAATATATCACCATATCTGATCTTTATAAGAAAAGCATTTGAACATCGGTAACCAATAGTATATAAGAGAAATTGAATTTAATTTATCTGTATCTTCTCTTTTATAACAGCATGACTAAGTCGTCTTTTTGAAACGACCGGAGCCGGTAGCTACTTCCTTAAAAAGGTAAATATTGTCTTTCTGTTTTCCACTACATGTATGGATGTATGTATAACCATTGTGTACACGAACACACACACACACACACACACACACACACACACACACACACACACACA
>NC_069004.1:17610683-17617990 GCF_001194135.2 Octopus bimaculoides
GCTCAGATACCAGGAAACCCCAAAATGGCTGAAGTTCAAAAGATAGTGCTCATGGGAACTGCCCATATTCTACGTAAAATACTGTCTATGTGATCTCAAATTTTAAAACAAACACATAATTTTCTTATAGTTTCTTAAACATTCTCTAGAACAACACTATGTACAAATCCAAATATATGGTACCCTAGGCATAACACCTACATGAACTTCTAACTTGTCTCTTGAGGTCTCTGGGTGAGACTTGGATCCAACTTGTACAAATGCAAAGCAAAAGTCAAACATAAAATAATAATAATAACATCGAAAAATACCTTAGGAATGGGAAGCCAGGTTCGAAATTTCCCTAAGACATCTGATGAAGGCTGGAGATTATATCAGCCGAAACGTTGTGTTAACAACAAACAAGATGAGGACAAATATCCGTCAAATAAAAATAATGTAAATAATGTACATAATTCCTCATGCTTTAAATATAGAAGTGAAACAAATTAAGAATTAAAAATTAAATACTAAATACACATCTTCTTCAACTTAACTTAGTGACTTAACGCTAATTTGAAGAGATTCCCTGAAAGAGATTCTGTTCCCCTTAATGGTAAATCACAGAAGCAAAACACTTGTTCAAAATATTCTGGTGAACTTTCTAAGATTATCCACAAAAACTGGCGACAAGTGCTGCGGCGAGATGAACATAAAGAATGTCCATTATAACTCATTCTGACAGAAAAAAAAAATGAAATAGCGGTCAGGTACCCTTATCGGCACCCGACAAGAATATATTGAAACAGGTTTGCGGAACTGTAACTGCACAAACAGGTTTTTTGCAAGAAGTATTTTATCGGTATGGAAAAAAATTCCTCTCTTTCTCTTTTTATTATTGCTAAACACTGAACGATTTATGATGAAAAGGAAAACAAAAATGAAATATTTTATTAAACTATGGACTATTTTCTCAATTTAAGAAATTTCGTAGAATGTTGAATTTAGCTCAATTGATGTGTATTTCGAGATTTGCTGTGCTGACGATACCAAAGGAGGATGAAATAGCACTATATACGGCTACCAACGACTAAAAACTTGAAGGACTTTATTTTATCCTATGTTAGAAAAAAATTAACAATTAAAAATTAAAACAAAAAATACACATGTTCTTAAACTTAACTTAGGCTTAACCTAGATGAGTTTCTCTCCTCTTTAATGTTTCTGAAAATTGCCATTTAAAGAAGAAAACTGTTGGTACATTTTGTTTACGTCAAGCGACCCATTTTTCTTCTTTTTTATGGTTACATTTTAAAGATTGCTCTCTGTACATTTAGCAGCTAATAATGCGGTATTCATTATAGAAGATCTCTATTTCTTATTCACTGTAAATTCTTTATTTTGGCGCAGAAGTGGTTGTGTGGTAAGAAGCTTGCTTCCGACAAAGATATATTGAAACAGGTTTGCGGAACTGTAACTACACAAACAGCTTCTTTGCAAGATAGAAATGATTAGGAAGTATTTTTATCGGTATGGAAAAAAAAGAGAAATAAGAAACGTTAGCACGCCGGGCGAAATGCTTAGCAATAAAGATAAAGAAATAAGAAGCTTACTTCCCAACCACATGGTCTTGGGTTCAGTCCTGCTGCGCGGTACCATGGGTAAGGTTCGACTCAAAACCTTGTGAGAGGATTTGTATAAGGTCTGTTATTCGGTTTACATGGCGTATAACCTTATCTTGACAGCTGTTTCGTGAACACCATGACTTACGCCATAAACACGTCCACAGATATTAAATACCCACGATGTCGTAGGTGTATGTAATAACAAAAATTTCTATAGATCATTTAAGCGAGGCCAGGCCACTCCTTCGAAAAAAAAAGGTAAATGTGTATTTCATAGCAGTGTTTACAAATGAAAAGGCTTACAGAGAATAGAATGGGGTTAGTAAGGAAAGAATAAGAGACAAGAAAGGAAGTAGTGAGAAGGTGGTGTGACTAAAGAGGATTTGGCATAATGAAAGCATGACGGAAACCTGAGAGCGAAGAAATAAAGTCTATAGAAAAACCAGGGCAGTTACTTGTGGTACCCGAGTTTCAGGAAAGCCATCAGCAGTAAACGTCGGTAGGGAGATAAGTGGATTCATGCCAATCGTCTGACATAGGGAGATATGGGACGTTGGTAAGAGTGGGAAGAGAGAGAGGGAGAGAGAGAGAGAGAGAGAAGAGAGAGATTGAGAGAGAAAGATATTTAGATAAATAGAGATAGAAATAGAGAAAGGGAAGCAAGTTTTATGGTAAAAATTACAATAATTTAAGGCAATAAGAGAAAACTTTTGCAGTTTTTTTGACGGCACGTGAAAATCGCCAAAGAAGTGATCTAGGTGAGAGAGAGAGAGAGAGAGAGAGAGATCTCGTTGTGATGTAATATAGCAACAAGTTTGGAAGGTTCGCCTGCCACTCGCGTAGTTCGCCTGCCACTCGCGTAGTTCGCCTGCCACTCGCGTAGGGACTTCTACCACAAACTATATCCAGGAAGATCATAGGGTATGCCCTCGTTTTTGAGATAGTTTGAGATAGTTTGAGTGGATTGTTTCGTGGCACTATTAGAAAAAGAACTCAGGTGTGTAAAATAATGTAACTTACAACCACCCGTATAGCCAATATAGGCTGTGACAGCGTGTGCCCGTGGGGTGGGGACTAAACATTTATACACAACGTTATAGTGCAAACAGTTGCCATTCAATGGACAATTGCGACCCTACAATTGTCTGTTATCCCATAATAGGTTAAACGTAGCCTTTTATCAGACTCGTGGTTACGGCATAGGCCATGGTGCTCCCGAAACAACTGTCAAGGAAGGCTATTATATAACTCCTTTTGATTGTTTTGTTTCTTTATTATGCACTCTGTATTTTATATTCCATGTAGGCATGTGCCTTTCTAATTCCAGACCATTTTGATGAGGATCGTTCATACAGCTAACTTTCGACGCCGGAAGCACCAGCCCTGAATAATGGAGTTGGATTTTAAGTTCTCGTCTATCTGACCAATGCTCCGTGGAAATCTAAACCACGCTTACTTCAGTCTTCCCCAACACCGTACACACGCACAATATACATACATGCATACGTGCATACATACATACATACATACATATATAAATACATACCTATGCATTATACATATACATACAAATACATACATACATGCATACACACATATATATACTGTATACCTGTATGTATACATATTTACACATGTGCGTGTATAAATGTATGCGTGAGTTCACGCACATATAGCATTACGCGCATACACACACACATACACACACAAACACACACACACGCACACACACTCATACACACACGCACACACATACGTGTCGCGCGCACACACAAAATCTTTCTCTATATAAACATACCGTATGCTACCTGTGAACCTACCAATAATTATCGATCTGTGAAATATTAATAACGATTGAACTATTTTTAACATTTGGAATTATTGCTAATGACGTAAACAAACTAATTAAATGTTGACTGTGGTAATGGGAGTAGTGATTGTGGTGGCTGTGGTAGTGGCGTTGGTGGCGATAGGGGATGGTAGTTGTGGTGGTAGTTGATGGTGGCTGTGGTTGTGGTTGTGGTGCAGGTGGTTGTGGTTGTGGTGCAGGTGGTTGTGATGGTAATGGTGTTAGTAGATGCGATGATAGTTGTTGATGTCCCTGTCGGATAAGTTATTGTCATCTTCCAACAGAGCCCAACCCAGGATATTCTCCACCTCGTCTCTATGGAAATAAGGCCATCTTTACTTTATGTTGCATAGACAGGATTGGGGAAGGTTAGTGATAATGACTTATGTAGGATCTTCAGGCACTGCAGAGCTGTGACGAGGCTTATATATTACAATGTAAACATCTGTCATTTAAAGTCTGTTGGGGGGGAAAACTGGTCGCTGGGTGGTGGGTGGAAGACAAAATTCGATAGCATTGATGTTGTGGGGGAAAGGTTTAGACGAAACCTAGGGCGGTAAAAAGATCTTAAAAAGATCATTACAGAGAGGGCCTGCCGTACATCGTAAGCACCTCCCTTTTACGTTTTCTCCTCCCATTCCACTTCTTCTTTCTTTCTCCACTGCCTCCTCCTTTTCCTCCCTGCCTTCTTTCCTTTCTCCTCCTCTCGCTCTCGGACGGTGTCCGATTAAACAGTTATAAATCTTAAATATAGAGACATGACAATCCTTATTTTATCCACACAGCACTCGAAATTTATGCACTGACTTCATTGTATATATACATGTAGAATGTATATATACATAAACACACACACACACACACACACATATATATATGCACATATATATACATATATATGTATATATATACATAGATATATCTATACACACACACATATATATATGCACACACATATGTGTATATATGACCTAGTGGTTAGGGTGTTGAACTCACGATCGCGACATCGTGATTTCAATTCTTAGATCGGGTGGTGCGCTGTGTTCTTGAGAAAAACACTTTACCTCATATTGCTCTGCTATCACTTCAACACCTGTTCAGACAACGTCCATTTGATGGAGAGAGTGAGCTAATATACAACACATATACATGGTCACTATAAACAAATCATTTGTGCAGGTCGTTCTGAAAAAGCTGGACGCTCATACGTTATTTTCGACGGGAAAGTCCATTATACATAGAGGTATGATGATGCAAACAGGAAAAATAGAACTCAAAATATATGTATACGAATATTTTTTATTAATATTTAGGGGAAGCAACAAAGCGACTCAAGGGCCGAGAATTCTGTGTGTTGGATAAGTGACACACACACACACACACACACACACACACACACACACACACACGAACAATTATCATAACATGGAAAACGCATATTAGACATTCAAAAATGATTAATATGTGTTTTCCATGCAGCGATTGCTTTAATTTCATCATAAGATGACACAAGGTCTGAGATCAAATCACATGCGAGGCAAGTACATCTTGGAAATATATATTCTTGTACAAATATACACATGTATGGAAATACTTGAATACATACGTACATGTTTGTGCGCGCGCGCGGTGTTTTCTTTCACTGAAGCTGTCTATGCAGCTCCTGGTTACTATCGAAATATAAACGCTTCATCGAAACGTAAAATTTGTTGAATTAAATTTCTTTGTCCGAGGATTTTCTGACAGGAAATTTCTTACAAGTCTGTCTATTATGTAAAACTTGTAATTCCTGTTATCAAATGAAACACGTGGAATGGTGAATAAATAATACCAAAAGCATTTCCTATTTCCTGTCTTGTTATACAATGTCTCTGCAAATAATTTATCCATAATTCTCAATTTCAAAATGAAATTTAACTACCATATAGGAGCAATTGCTATGTATTGGATTGTAATAATGGAATATGCAAATGTGCTTCAAGAGCAAACAGCTGGCACCTACTAACTACATTATATATATATATACGTAAACAGGGTTAGCGGTTATAGTAACCGACTAAGGGATAAAATATGCGTATATACTATCGGTATCCGTTACCCGTGTTATCCCCGGGCATTGGTGTGTAGGCACACAACAGGATAAACAAGAATTTATGTAAGATCCCCTAGATCATTACTAGCTCACTCTTTTACTTACCGACCCTGTAACTCCTGATGGTAAATTATTAGGCTTCTAGACTATTTGTTCCCCATTTATATATATATATATATATATATATATATATATATATTTGTGTGTGTGTGTATATATATATAAATACAAGTAATTAAAAAATGGAGAAAACCACAGATTAACCAACACATCGATTGGACCACATTTATAGTTTATTTTTAATACAAAGTACGACATAACAAAATAGGTGACGTAACACATCTTACGGCCGTTACCAATCTTAAGAAGCTCGTATGATCATCCGGAAGAAGTACTCTGATGCTTGTAAGATAAAGTCTTTTCACGTCTCCAAAGGTTTTTGAAGCATGCACTGACCTCATCAGCTTTTGATCCTTTGGGGATAACTGGCAACGTTTGGCGAAAATCTCCTGCAAGAAGAACTGATAATCCTCCCATGCTATTGTTTTTTTTTTATTTCTATTGTTTTTTATGTCTTAGAGGGTGCGGTCAAGTATCCCTAGAGTTCAACCTAAACAACGAGGCAAGTTTGTTGAAAAATTGTTGCCATTGCAGAGTTTTGGGAAATTTTTGACATTTGAGATTCTTTCATTGCAAGGTTTAGCGGAAGCTTGAATATAGAATGAGCAGTTCTTCCCCCTTTGAGGAGGGTATCTGCAATGCCAGAAGAGGCAACACTGGAAGAAGGCGAGATTTTATTTCCTCCCATTTAGAGTCGCAGGTGAAAGTGACAAAAAATGTCTGGTTTTCCAAATATCCTGACACATCATAGCATCTTTGAGATGAACATAATTTTTAGCCCTTAACGTTTTTTTTGATTGTTACGAATGTAGAGGAAACACTGACTCTCAACTTTAGCATATATATCAACCATGTATTGCTGGAATAGATCGTGATACATGTGTAATTGATCTGATAGTTTTGGTAAGCTGGCAAGAATAGAAATCATTTGACGATACCTTTTTGTTTGTAATTGGCTCTCGTGTTGCAGGTTCAATCTGTGCAATATTGAAATGATACCCATCTTTATAATAAGAGGATACTGGAGAGCATCATAAGAGGGATGAGTCTCTGAAACACGTTTTTCATGGGGATCACTTACCAAAATGATGGCTACTTCATTAGATGTGGGCTCATTAAAATGACGTAAAATGTCCTTTACTACGGTTTACTATAGACGTAACGAATGCGAAAACACACACACACTCCCAGACACATACACACTCATATACATATGTATATGTATGTGTAGATGTGTGTGTTTAATTGTCTGAGGCCTAACGTTTAAAAATTACACATACAGTCGCACACAGATACATTCACATACATATACTAAAACAGACACAGACATACATTCGCGCACACCTTAGGCGTATCTCTCTCCTTCTGTGTGTCTCACTCTTTAGATGTGTGTGTGAGTGTTTGTGTGTGTGTGTCTCTCTCTTTAGATATGTGTGTGAGTGTGTGTGTGTGAGTGTGTGTATGTGTGTGATACGTCACAAAGATGTATGCATATACACACACACACATACTCCGTCACATACACTCACACATATACACTTCTCAGTCATCGGCGTAAAGTACGTAACGAATGCGGTAGCACACACACACACACACACACACACACACACACACACACACACACACACACACACACACACAC
>NC_069004.1:17618527-17621311 GCF_001194135.2 Octopus bimaculoides
CATACGTATGTGTTTGTGTGTGTGTATGTGTCTGTGTGTGCTTCTGTGTGTGTAGGCGGAGGCATGGGTGTGTGGTAAGAAGGTTGTTTCCCAATCACATGCTTCCGGGTTCAGTCCCACTGCGTGGCACCTTGGGAAAGTGTCTTCTACTATACCATTGGGCCGACCAAAGCCTTGTTAGTGGATTTGGTGGACGGAAACTGGAAGAAGCCCATTGTATATGTATATATATATATATATATATATATATATATATACACACACACACACACGCATATATGTATGTATGTATGTATGTATCCATATGTGTGTGTGTTTCTGACTGTGCTTGTCCCCACACTACCGCTTGACAACTGGTGGTGGTGTGTTTACTTCCCCGGGACGTAGCAGTTCGGCAAATAATTTCGATAGAATAAGTACTACGCTTAAAAAAATAAGCCACGTTGTTGGTTTGTTTCACTAAAAGCCTTCAAGGCGGTGCTCCAGCCTGGTCGCTGTCAAAAGACTAAAAGAAATAAAAGACAAAATATATATATATATATATATATATATATATATATAATTTATATATAAAAATGTGGTTGTTAATGTATATTTATATATTTGTATATACATATATGCATAGAAATATATGTATATATATTTTCATACCTATATGCATGTGCGCATATGTGTGTGTGTGTGTGTGTGTGTGTGTGTGCGACTGTGTATCTGTGTAAATACACACACACACAAGCACACACACAAGCACACACACAAGCACACACACAGGCACGCACACACACAAGCACGCATACGCACACACGCACGCACGCACACTCACACACACATGTGCAATGTAAAGATGTTGAAGTGATTGCGTTGATTACAATATGATTGAGGCAGAATGCAAAGCAATTGTTGGAGTCGACAGCTGTGTAAAGATCACAAAACAATAATGTTGACAGAGATTCTATGAAGAAATTGGTAAATTTGTGCAACATCATTAGAATTGCCGTGTGCGGACATTAAATTGGCGGAAATTTCTGAGAATGGTAAGAATTAGTGAAATGTTGGCGATGTAAACAGCAATAACAGCCGAGTTAACAACAACATCGTTAACCTGTGAAGGAAAGATTAATTCTAGCTTTGGTGATGGAGATGGTGGTGGTAGTGATGGTGATAGTAATAATGGCGGCGGTTGAGCGGGATGTGATGGTGGTGATGTTGTTCGTGACTGCACTGGTGTTTTGGTGGTGCTTGCTTCGTGGCATTTATTGGTGAGGGTGGCGGTTGTTGTGACGACAGGGAATACGATGGTTATGTTAGTATTGGTAATGGTGCGGCTTGTAGCTAATTCAAGTATTAGGTTGGTGAATGGTTAGAATCTAGAAATCGATGAAAAAGTTGTTCTGTACGGTATAGAAGAAGGCGTGGCTGTATGGTTAGAAGTTTGCTCTCAAAACTCATACTTCCGGGTTCAGTCCCACTGCACAGCACCGTGGGGGAAAATTTCTTCTATTAAAGCTCTGGGCCGACCAAAGCCTTGAGTAGATTTGGTAGACGAAAATGCAGCAGCATGACTAGTGTTTTGATTTGAGACCGTCAGTCAAAACTATGGTGTCAAAATTTTCGTTGCTCGAAACTGCGACTTAGTCATTGTCAACGTTTTTGCACTTCGTCAACCCTGACTGTAACAAGGTCGCGGTTTTGAGCCATACTACAAACGATAAATGTTTAACTGAAGTTAACAGTCTTTGTGTGTTTCTGAATGGCTGACATATGTCTTTCACGCTGCTATATATATATGTATATATACACACACACAAAGCGTTACATTTTACTTTTGACAATATTTTTCTAAAAAAGTGAAACCAGTCAAGTGAATAAACATCTTTAAAATTGCATTTTCAAACCTTCTTTCATATATATATATATATATATATATATATAGAACAATGGGATGGGTGTGGTGGGTATATTGTTGCCAATTTATATGTTTAATTTCGCGCATGCACCGTGTTTGTTTTCGACTTTGTCGACTACACGGTATAGTAGAGTCAGTTGAGCACTGTCTGTGAGAAAAACAGCACCATCTCACAATTAATTCTGCAAGAAATTTGGAAACGACATGCCATATACTTGGCATTTACACCAGAAGCTCATATACGAACATTTCAGGGTGTTTGGGTGTCAATCTGAGGAGAGTGCATTCTGAGGACAGTGCATTCGAAGGACATGTGCTGAGAGTGATAAAAATCAAACATCCAATCAACATCATGGTATTTGGATCACTAGTGATGGCGACGTTATGACTCCTTTTATCTTCCCACGTGACCTGAGACACAACACAAAGGCCTACATCGAGTGCTTGGAGGAGGTAGTGCTGCCCTGGGTCAAGAGGGTGACTGCTGGAAGACTCTATGCCTTGCAACAGGACTCTGCACCATGTTACACAATCAAGAGAACCTAACATCACCCCTAACATCTGGCCACCTAACTCCCCAAACTGCAACCCTCATGGTTATTATGTGTGGGACGCAGTTAAGCGAGGGACCAACAAAACTCCTTGTAACACCAAAGATAAACTGAAGCCAATGAATATGGCAGCATTCACCAACTTGTTGCAGGAGATTCCGAAGTCGTCTGGAGGCTGTGGTTGAAGCCAATAACGATTTTATTGAATAAATTTACTCTTTAGTATTTCAAGATATTTTTATGTAATTTTGGTAAGTATATCTGTTAAAATGAGATGTCAGTGTTATTTTTATTTTTGAATAATTTAGACGATAATATATTCATTGC
>NC_069004.1:17621896-17624256 GCF_001194135.2 Octopus bimaculoides
ATATATTCGTGATCAGAGCTGTTAAAAAACCGGGGTACTACAGTATATTGATGTTTGTGTGTCTGTGATTCTCCCTCCGTCATCGCTTGACAATCGATGTTGGTGTGTTTATGTCCCCGTAAGCTAGCGGTTCGGCAAAAGACACCGGTAGAGTAAGTACTTAGCTTACAAAGTAATAAGTCCCGGGGTTGATTTTTTCGACTAAAGCCCTTTAAGATGGTGCTCCAGCATGGTCGCAGTCAAATGATTGAAATAAGTAAAAGAATAAAAGAATATATATATATATATGTATATACATGTACATATATCCACTCAAACACACACACACACATATGCATTCACACAGAAATATGTATGGAGTGAAACGCTAAGATGCAATGAGCTTACGTCTGCTAAATCCCTCCCTGTTTTAGCTTCATCCTTAGACATTCTTTTCTTTACAGATAATCAATTGTTATCAATAAAATATAATGAACTGAGGGAGGTGTATTCGACAGGAATTGAACCACTCATTTCGAGAATAGCATTACATTTTTCTTGAATATAATCTTTTGATTTCAAGAGTAAAAATGTGATTGGAACTTTATTTCTTCAGCCTGTCATTTAACTTCATCACGAATACGTGACGATATGATTGATTTATACGGATTTTACCCAGTAACTCAATTCTCGCACGTTATCTATCTATCTATCTGTCTATCTATCTATCTATCTATCTATCTATCTATCTATCTATCTATCTATCTATCTATCTATCTGTGTGTGTGTGTCTGTCTGTGTTCAACGTTCTCTGCGTCTCACATCTCTATCTCGTTCTCTTTCTGTCGCTTTCTCTTTATATACAAACATATGCATATTTACTCTCTCTCTCTCTCTCTCTCTCTCTCACACACACATACACATGTACAGACATACACACATACGTAAATGTCTGTGTGTATATAAGATATAATTAAATATTTCTGAATGGGTTTATATATGTATACACACGTACATACATACATACATGCATGTATGCATATATATATGTATATTTATATTTCTCTAGTCGGAACTGTAAGGATAATCTGGAAATTTGATGAGGATAGAAGGCCACGAATAGCTCGTCCTTGTTTTGTCCTGTCTGTCTTTTTGTCGGTTTCCTGTCCGTTTTCGTATATTCTATCTATCCAGATGTTTTATTGTCGTCTGTTGAGCACAGATTCTTTTTATTTATTTATTTTTTTAACTAAACAGTTTGAAACTTCGGATACTGGTTGAATGTGTCACGTAGAACACGGTTTACTCTTTGTATTTTAGAAGTTATTTCGTGTTAACGTTGTATTTGGGTAATTCTAACCCATCAATGACGTATATTCAGCTGAAAAAAGTTACTGCTGAGTTTTGCGAACAACTTCCGGTTCATTATCTTTACAAAATTATTACTGAGACAGACCAACGACGGAGCCTGTATGTGGCTGCATGACCTGCTAGAAAAAGTAGCCAAACTTTTTTATATACAGAATAGAAAAAGCTTTGACACATTCAACCAGTATCCGAAATTTCAAACTGTTTAGTTAATTAATTAAAAAAACCTGTTACTGAGATTGACAAGATACGTCAAACTACTCTCGTACAACACTAGAATTAGCCATAATATGTACCGAGTTCTCATAACATTTTCTATTTATTTCATACGAAAATCTGAATAAATTACGCTGGTCAAAGGAATCCCAGTATTTGGAATATGGATACTTGCTATCGTTTATTCTTTCAACTTTTCTTTAACTTTAGCTGCTTCATTATTGTTTTAACCACAGGATAGCTCTGATTATAATGGATCTGCGAGAAAAGGCGATCCAGCCATGACCATTTTGTCTTAGTCTTTTCTAGAAGTAATGAATTCCTAAGCGAACATTATAAAATAATATAAACTTGCTTTATTTTTTTTTTCTTGAAGACGGAAATTTCATTTTCCTTTTTGTCAGGAAGATTTGGTTGCTCTTTCTAACAACTCGAACGACCAGGTGAAGGCTCTCTCGTTGCATCATCTCGTTCGCTTCGTTAACTATTGTTTAGTCCCGAGTTAGATCTGATTGAGCAGATATGATCAAAGACGTCCTAACTGTGACCATTCCGTCTTTCTTCCCTGACTCTACGTGTATATCATAGGATAGAGTTTTTTCTATTCTGTATATAAAAAAAGTTTCGCTACTTCTTCTAGCCGGTCATGCAACTATATACAGGCTCCGTCGTTGGTCTGTATTTGTTATAATTTTGTTGTTATTTAGCCTCAAATTAACCCTGATACAGCAAACCTATCATCAAAGACATTCCAGCCTTCAGTAAACCGTCTTTTTAGGGATAATCTGGGACATTAC
>NC_069004.1:17626237-17627909 GCF_001194135.2 Octopus bimaculoides
CCGTTTTAAATAATTTAAACATATGTAATATAGTCTTCACCTCGGAGGATAACGGGCGCACAGCTGAAACCGATGCAAGCACTAATAGGTATACTGATATTAACAATACTAACTATACAATTAAACCTTGGGAGAGACATTATGCCGGTAATAAATGGAAGTGGAGAGACAAGTTACTGAAGAGATTGCAAGAGTGCAATGAAATAATTTAACAAAAAACTATATAAATTAATAAAGGACTGAACCAGTGCGTGTGTTTATTACCGGCATAATGCCTCTACCAAGGTTTAATTGTATTTCTTTCAACACACGTATCCACATCAAGAATCTTGCACACGAAATACACATACGAAATACTAACTATATTATAACCACTATACTTCAACTACTAATCGGACTAGCAATAATATTAATACTAGCACCAACGGCAAGTCTTACCATTACTGAAAATGATACTACTACTAACACTCCTACCACAAACGCTACTACTACTACTACTACTACTACTACTACTACTACTACTAATTATTATTTTTATTATTATTATAGCGATGCCGATAACGATAATAATAATAATAGTAACGCTGGTGTTGATATTGATAGTAGGAATAACGGCAATGGTAACAGAAATATCACAAACGGTATACCTAATACCACCCTAGCCACTACCAGCACTACCTCATCTCCCTCTCCAATTAACCAAAGTAGAACTGATAGCTGCACCTGCAGCTCTGGGACAGACTGCCTGCTGCAAGCCCATTGCAGAAGATTCAACGTCGCATACCAATGCACCGTTCACAGCATAGTAAATAACTTCTATAGCTATTACATTGGATCTACAACACATTTTAAACAAAGATATAATGCACATTTAAACTAATTTAAATATAAGAGACTAGCAATTCCACATCACTAGCCAGCCACGTACATTATCTAATTAATAGAAAAATACAATATAGACTTTTCTGGGCTATAATAGACTCTGGTATCCCATATCAGGGCCAGCACTCCATCTGTGGACTCTGCTTAAAAGAAGCCCTCAAAATTTTAACAACCCATAACTCACCACAATTGCTTAATAAACACAACGAAGCCTTCACGTCTAAACACAAAATCTTCCGTACTTTTAAATTCTTCCATAAATCTAATGTAAATTCACCCCCTCCACGAATGACACCCACATACAAACCTCCATGATCGTTAACACATACCCCTCTATATCTCTTCTATCAACCTTACCTAATCATTTTATAAGATAAATATTAATTCCTTAATTTATTTTTAAACCTTAACTTAATTTATTCCCCTAATATTTAATTCTTACTCCTACTTCTAAATAATTTAACATTCAACTAGTTTCTCCATTCACGACTACCTACACACACCCATAACCCCATTGCTAAAAATAATTCTACAATAATTCTAAAAGTCTTCATAAACTCGTTCTTATGTAGAGTAAGGCACTTTCTCTCACTGAAAAGTACAATTTTCATCCTATGTAGCACAAAGTATTTAATCAAACGTCCATAAAATCCATCTATAATTGTCGAGTTGATCTAACTGCAAAGTACCTAATTCAAAAGTTGGTTTACAGCGTTGATGTCAAAACAACAGATAATACACACACACACACACGCACGCTTGCACGCGCAAACACACACACACACACACA
>NC_069004.1:17628696-17629408 GCF_001194135.2 Octopus bimaculoides
ATATATATGGCATCGTACGTGCGCATGTCCGTGTACTTGAGCGTGACGAACACTGCCTTTAAAGTCAATATAGATCACATATCCGTTCATGAAGATCCAGTAATTAAATGCGTCGTGAAATCATTGAGGAGAGGAAAAGCAGATGTAATATGTAAATCTCAGAGAAAAATAAAATACCAAGGAGATCAGCAAATAGAAAACATCAAGAATTTTCCACATATTAGATTGAATGAACATAAATCTTAAATGATATATATTAAGAGGGATCTTCTCTTGAAATAAAAGAACCCTATTGTCACATAAAAATTGTGAATGAATTCGCTTTATGTGAAAGACTCCTCTCAAAACAGTATGACCTAAAATATCCGATGGAAATATGTGAAGCGACATTCTTATCTTAGTAATTGGCCTGATTTTTGCATGAATTAGTGCAAGGAGTAGCAATCTGTGAGTACGACGATGTGAAGTGCCATATGGGTATAAATGCATAATTATGCTTTACAATAGTAATTGAAATCTTGCTCGCTTGTTTTTGTGAATTAAGAAATCGTTTGAGTATATATTATACACACAAACACACACACACACACACACACACACACACACACACATATATATATATGTATGTATGTATGTATGTATGTATGTACATACATATGTATATGTTTGCAAATATGTGTTTTTGTATATATGTGTGTGTGTGTGTGTCTCT
>NC_069004.1:17632027-17632443 GCF_001194135.2 Octopus bimaculoides
ACACACACACACACACACACACACACACACACACACACACACACACACACATATATATATAATGTGTGTGTGTGTGTATGTTTGTGAGTGTGTATGCAGACAATATATTCATCTGTCAGTTATACACGCGTACAGTTTTATGACACGTGCGTGTATATGCATGTGTGTTCCCGTTGCGAATGTATGGAGAAGTCTATTAAAATTTGAAAATATAAAATACGTATACGCATCTTCGCGTGTATGTGTATGTATGTATGTATGTATGTATGTATGTATGCATGTGTGTCTTTGGTGGGTGTGGGTGCATACATACACAACACTTACAGACAGATAGACAAAGACACATTCACACACACACATACCTATATATATATATATATGTGTGTGTGTGTGTGTGTGTGTGTGTGTGTGTGTGT
>NC_069004.1:17632453-17633830 GCF_001194135.2 Octopus bimaculoides
TGTATATATATATATATATATACATATGTGTGTATATATATATATATATATATATATATTTATTCGTGTGCAGATATTTATAAACTCACGCAAACACGTACATACATATGTATATTTGTATATACGTATGTATTAGATTTTGGCATTTCATTTTTTTGTCAATCGTTAAGATATTGTACTTAAAACAATTGATTCAGCATTAGTGCAGTGTTTTTGTATTTTCGTCTTTGCTAAAGGCCATTAATTTTGTAATGTGAGAATATATTTCTATATCTACTAACATGAATCACTCCTTCGTTTATCTGTCTGCTTAAATATCTATCTATCTACCTATCTATCTATCTATCTATCTATCTATCTATCTATCTATCTATCTATCTATCTATCTATCTACATATACATATATACATATACACACATATGTAAACACGCTCATACTCGTTGCTCCACATTCACAATTACACACACATATACACAAACACAAGCACACATACACACACACATATATGTATGAGTATGTATATCTATATACCCATATATGTATATAGATATCTATATATATGTATGCATGTACATATATATATATATGGTTATGTATAGATATATATGCATATGTTCATATGTACATTATATATATATATATATATATATATATATATATATATATATATATACACAAAATATGTGTATACATATACACACATACTCTCACACACACACTCACACACGTATACATACACACATACACGCGCGCACACACATATACACATTCATACAGGTTAAATTTTTGCAGTCAACATAAACGCTAGTTTTTCTCTTATTTGCTCCTTTCTCTATGTAATAAAATATTTATCTCCCTCTGCCTGTTTGCATCTTTATTCAGATATTAAATTAAAAACAAAACTGGGCTTACCAATTTTTACCTGCTTCCAGTGATTAACTGATTTACTTAAGTGTACTTATGTTGGTATAAAACTCGTAGCTGTTACTGTTGTTTTTGTTGTTGCTGTAGTAGTAGCAGCAGCAGCAGCAGTAGCAGTAGTAGTAGTAGTAGTTGCTGTTGTTGTTCTTGTTTTCATTGATGCTTTAGTAAATAGATTCTTTCCCGGAGTTCTCTAGCAGTATTGTTCATTAGAATGAGTGCTACACCCTCTTAAATTTCAAAATTTATCAAAGTGCATTTAAGCATTTTGATAAAAATGGAGTTTATTTTTATAAAGTGCACCTAGCCATCTTTGGTGGACGTCTGTGACTCGGTAGTATGTACCATGTTTTCACCTTTTGTCTTAGTTACCAATGTGGTCGCGAGCAAACATAAACACCTCTTCGACCCCATCACCCTTAATCCAGCAAAACATCCGGAGTGTGATTATCAGG
>NC_069004.1:17633991-17637061 GCF_001194135.2 Octopus bimaculoides
AGAGAGAGAGAGAGAGAGAGAGAGAGAGAGAGAGAGAGAGATAGAGATAGATAGATAGATAGATAGATAGATAGAGAGAGAGAGAGAGAGAGAGGGTTGCATCAGCCGTGTATTGGTCCAGCAGACTAGAATGGACCAAACAGAAATGAAGATCCTGGAGCCGTTATATATGTACTGGTGAGACATAGACCACAGTTAGGTATGAAATAGTTGTTTCTTCTGGGATTGAAACCATTATGAATGAGACACATTTATTTCGAGAGGGCTTCGCGGTGTGTGACACGTATATTTTGAAAGGGTTTTGACAGATGCAACAGCTTTGGAAGATTTGGTTTGTGTGAAACATTTATTTTGAAAGGACCTTGATGTGTGTGAGATGTAATGTTTATTAAGAAGTTCATTCAGAGAGTGACATAACTATTTGCCTTGCTATTGTTGATGTTGTTGCTGTTGTTGTGTAGCTTTAGATAATCCCTAACTGAACAGACCGTCGTCTCCTTGATGGTAGGTAATTTATCGGCTGAACGACTCGCTGTAAACCATAAATATACTTTTCCACATATATCACGTCTCCACCTCGTTATGGATTCAGCCGAAGACCTTTTGTGCATACTCTGCAATGACGGATCATATGTGCGAATGATAACATTACACTCACACCTCTCTCTATCTCTTACTCTCTCTCTCTCTCTCTCTCTCTCTCTCTCTCTCTCTCTCTCTCTCTCTCTCTCTCTCTCTCCCTCTCTCTCTCCTCTCTCTTTCTCTTGCTCTCTCTCTCTCTGCATGATTGTTGTTGCTATTGTTGTTTTAGCCCCAGGTCGTCCCTCATTGAACAGACCTATTATAAACGGTATTTCAATAATGACCATGATCATAGGTGTTGGCGTGGCTGTGTGGTAAGAAGTTTGGTTCCCAAACACACGTTTGCGGGTTCAGTCCCACTGCGTGACATCTTGGGCAAATATGTTCTGTTATAGTCTCGGACCGACCAAACCTTTGTGAGTGGGTTTTGTGGACGAAAACTGAAAGAACCTGCCGTATATCCATACACACACACACACACACACACATATATATATATATATATACGTGTGTGTGTGTGTGTGTGTGTGTATGGCTTTGTGTTTGTACTTGTCTCCCAACATCGCTTGACAATCAGTTCTGCTGTGTTTACGTCCCCGTAACGAAAGAGACCGATAGAAGAATTGCCAGGTTTAACGAAGAAAAAAGTACTGGAGTCGATTAATTCGATTTAAAATTCTTCAAGGCGTTGCTCTAGCATGGTCGCAGTCTAATGACTGAAACAAGTAAAAGATAAAAGGTATATTCTTTATATATAATATACTTCTACGCCTGGTGTTCGAGTGATATCTGTAACATTTATATGTTGGGATTGTTATGTAACTTACGGGGGCGGGGGGCTTCCATTGAAGTTCGACTAGATCGGTCACATCGCAGCGAAATCTTTCATTTCTTCTCATATTTCCGATTGTCTCTCATATAATAATAAATTCAATGTCATATAGTATTTTATATAACATTTTTATGTTATTAGTTCGTATATTTTCCACTTTTTGTCGTGTTGTGATCTGTATATTTTTTCTAATCGTAACTGTGTGTGCAAAATGTATAATCTATGCAATGTTACAATGTCGGTTTTATTCTGAGTGGTACTATACATATGGGAAGGGAGATAATTAATGTTATCCTGGCTGTGTTTTATTGTATTTTGCATTTTAAAATGAAATTTTAATATTTTTTGTTTTTTGTATACGTGCAAATATCTTGTCGGACATTGGCTGTTTCCTACGAATTTAATGTCCGTTTCATACGGAATCGAAGCATTCAGTCCATTTCTAAACGTGATGTTACCCACATACATACATATAATCACTTTAAGAAAAATGCTCAACAACTCCCCTTGTGTATAAAGCCGCTATAACAATAGCATGTGGCATTGCAAGCAGGACTTTCAGAGCATGATTTCGAAACCAGTGCACACGGCAGCAAAGAATTCATTCAACATCTTTCTCCCAATACATCTGGACGTATAAAAAATTCACAGCATGTGTAAGCGGAACATAAACTGATACAACCTATGTATTGTAGAGAAATACAACATCTTAACAGCAAAAGATAATACGTTACACAGAATTGTCAAGTTATTTCCTGATGCTTTCACAGAAAAATATCTCAAGATTATTGAAACTCAGGCATATTAAATGAACCAGCAGAGCAACCTCCTTCCCGAGCTAAGAGGGCATAGGATTATCCGTCTAGTGACTCTCCTAGCGTACCTCATCACACTACAAGAGCACGGGTTTCCAATGAAAGTAATCTTTAGATCGTTGTGTACTGATTGCTGGAACAAAACCCGCCATTCATTTTGATTGTCATCTGAAGAATCTCATCAAACGAAATACTTTCAGCATCGACTAAGTGAATTGGCAGTTTCGAGAAAATATAAGTACATGCTGTACAATATGCACAGAGTAATGGTTCTCTCGTTTATTAAACCACAACATGTACAACGTGCATATGTGAGCGTGCGCGAAAGTGAATACACACACACACGCACGCACACATACACACACATACACACAGACACACGTGTGCATGTGTATATAAATATATATACATATATATACATGTTACATATACATACTTGCAAATACTCACGCACATAAACACGCACACACACAGGCACATCTATATAATGGGTGTAGCCTGGGTCTCACGAAAGCCTTGTGAGTGGATTTTGTAGAAGGAAACTAAAAGAAGCCCGTCGTATACACACGCACACACACACACACACACACACATATATCGTCGCATGATAATCTCAGCCCTTGAGTCACTCTGTTGTTTCTACTAAATGTTAATAAAATATATATATGTGTATATATGTGTGTGTTCTTTTGAATTTGCGTTTGTCCCCCACCACCGTTGACAGCCGCTGATGGTTTGTTTATGTCTCTGTAACTTAGCGGTTCAGCAAAAGAAAACGAAGAAGAGTTCCAGGCTAAAAGAAAAATAAGTACTGGGGTCGATTCGTTCGACTAAACTCTTC
>NC_069004.1:17646066-17647452 GCF_001194135.2 Octopus bimaculoides
ATTAGCATCTAGAAATACGAATTCGGGTTAATCTATGAGTACATAGGCTTTGGCTCATCAAGGACGACCTTTCTCAAGGGTGTAGAATGAGTATTAGATGAATAGCTTCAACATTGCCCAGACTGACAACGAGAAGTGAGAACAACGAGAAGTGAGAACAACGAGAAGTGAGAACAACAAAAAGTGAGAACAACGAGAAGTGAGAACAACGAGCTAACGGCTCAGACCGAGGTTACAGAGCTTGCCTCTTTAGCATACTGCTTTATATCAATGAGCCCTGGAGCATCTGCTCCAGACAAGGGACCAGTTTCAACTCCTTCCACTTATGCAAATTCTTTTATCTTTTATCTTTTACGTGTTTCAGTTATTAGACTGCAGCCATACTGGGGCACCGACTTGAAGAATTTTAGTCGAGTTTATCGACACCAATACCTATTAATTTTTTCCTGTAAAACCTGGTTCTTATTCTAGCGCTGCCTTTTGCCGAATCACAAAATTACGGGGTCGTAAACACACCAGCACCAGTTATCAAGCGATGGTGGGGGACAAATACACTCTGTCACACACACACACACACACACAAACACGCGCGCGCGCGCACGCACGCACAGAGAGAGAGAGAGAGAGAGAGAGAGAGAGAGAGAGAGAGAGAGAGAGAGAGAGAGAGAGAGAGAGAGAGAGAGAGAGAGAGAGAGAGAGAGGGAGAGAGAGAGATAGGGTCATAAACTGAATATTAATTCAATTTAAAACCAAGTGGCCTAACATATAAAATCTGAAAATTCAGAAAAAATTGTATTACACGTGTATAGGGGATGACCACTAGGCTGACATATTCAATTTATCACCCTATCTATATAAATAATAATTTAAATAGTTATGTTCTCCAGCCGGCAACATATGCTGCAGTAAATTATTCTCTGCAGAATTGTTTCCGGAATTTTGCACGCCGGAGCTGAGGCATTTTGAAAAATAGCCCCAATGTAATTGGTAGAACTGTATGCAAGTCTTATTTTATGAAGACAATTCGTGTACAGTTTTTCAAATTATATTGATTCTAGAACATCCATGCTGATGAGAATACGGATGTTGTTACTTAAGTAAAACGTTAATGTTCGAAACTTCAGTACATAGATAATTCTTTATTCTGTATATTTCACATTTTGTCCTGTTCTGGTGTCTTGCGAAATTTTTCTGGAGAGCATTATTTTTCTTTGTGGTTGGGTGGTTGATAACCTCTTTCTAGCATATTGGATGTCCACCTAGTGGTCATCCCTTATACACATGTAATGTAATTTTTTCTGAATTTTCAGATTTTTTTATATGCTAGGCCACTTGATCTTAAATTGAAATAATATTCAATTTATCAATAATATTCAATATATAAAT
>NC_069004.1:17647536-17647972 GCF_001194135.2 Octopus bimaculoides
TATATATATATATATATATATATATATATATATATTGGGTCATCCCATAAATAATGCGGTTTTCTAAATTGCATGAACTAAAAGTCGGAGTGGGACAGGATTAACTACTTGCATCAACTTGTTATAAAAGGAGGTAGTAATTTTACCTTGTCCTTATTCTTAGTACAAGTTTTGAAGAGTGCAGTTCGATTTATAAAAGTTATTCTCTCAAAGCTATAACGGAACTGACAAAGGTGCATATGCGGCATATTTTGCTTTATGAGTTCAATAAAGGCAACAACGGTGCGAGGAATATCAATGCAGTATATCAGTATATGCAGGGAATCGGACAATAAGTGTAAGCCAGTGTCAATGGTGATTCCAGAAATTCCGAGCTGGAAACTACAGCCTAGAAGATGAGCCTCATCCTGGAAGATCTGTAGAGCTCAACAAGGAC
>NC_069004.1:17647982-17650644 GCF_001194135.2 Octopus bimaculoides
CTAGAAGATGAGCCTCATCCTGGAAGATCTGTAGAGCTCAACAAGGACATCCTGCAAACCCTGGTGGAACAAAATCCCATCGTAACTGTTGAAGGACTAGCAGAGAAGCTTGGTCATTCATCCATTCATCAACAACTGTGTGCCATCAGAAAAGCCAGCAAATTGGGTCAATGGGTTCCTCACAAACTTTCTGAGTCTAATCGTGTGCAGAGAATGAATGTGTAGTCTTCTTTGCTGTCACGTCTCATGAATGACAATTTTCGACTGATAGTGACTGGTGAAAAGAAATGGTGCTCTGTAAAAATGTCAAGCGCCAAAGACAATGGGTAGAGAAGGGAGAAACACTGGCACCTCAGGCTAAAGAATGTCTTTACCCACGTAAGGTGTTGTTATTTGTTTGGTGGGATATGAAAGGTTTAGTCCACTTTGAACTTTCAACCTCCATCCAAACGATAACAAAGGAGATCTACTGCGAGCAGCTTGAGCGGCTTAAGTCAGCACTAGAAGAGAAACGACTATCTTTGGTTTCAAGACGAAAGGTGTTTTTTCATCAGGATAATTCTCGACCACAGCGAAGATGACATTCCAAGTGCTGGAGCAGTTTGAATGGGAAATGATGCCCCACCCACCATATTCGCCAAACATTGCCCCATTTGAATGCTATTTATTCTGTAGTCTTCAAAATCATTTGGACGGAAACAATATGAATTCTATAGACGCGGTTAGAACAGTACTGGAGTAGTATTTTCGTCACGGATAAGTGAATTTTAGAAGAGGGGCCTTGCACGTCTACCAGATAGATGGAAGAGCATTGTAGAAAATGAAGGAGAGTATATTTTAGATTAGAAAAGAACTTTGTTTCTCTTAATTTTGAAAAATATAAGAAGTATAAAAATAACCCCGCATTATTTATGTCAAAAACAGTATTAACGCGAGTTTCGATCAGATCTGCCTACGTGGATAGTCATATTTTGGATAAAAGAGTAAATATGTATCTGATGGAACTACAGGATTTACAGAAGAACCCTTCCGGAAGACCACGGACATCAAATAGCCCCAGAAAGTAAGAGAGGGTACTGGAAAGTTTTCACAGAAGTGCGAGAAAATCTGTGCGGCAAGTGATGCGTGACTTGGGGATTTTAAACCGTCTGTCTATCGCATTTTGAAAAGCTGGCATTGGAAAATTTATATCCCAACATTAATCCATGCTACCAATGAAGATGATGCAGATAGAAGAATGGTACATTGCAAGTGGCACTTCGCAAAATGCTCAGAAGATCCACGCTTTCCAACAAAACTTGTGTGCGGTGATGAAGCTACATTTGAATTAAATGGTTCAATCAACCGCCACAAATGCGCGTACTGGGGGCCTGAAATTCTGAATGTTACGAATGAACATTTACTAGGCGTTTCAGTCTGGTTACATCAAGAGAATTAATTCGACCATTCTTTTTTCATGATGTGACTGGTCCCGTTTACTTGAACATGCTGCAACAGTCTGTCACCAAGCATTAGAGAAATCTTCGAAGATGAGGAATTTTATTTTCAGCAAAGCGGAGGACCACCGCACTACCACCGTGATGAACAATCTTACCTTAATGAAACCAACAACAGTCGCTGAACTGAGAGTTTGCCATTGAACGAGAATCCAATCAAATACCTAATGAAATGTTACTTGCCGCTTGCGATTCTATTGCTTCGCATTGTCAACAATATCTGGACCAGAATGGATATCAATTTGAAAACAGGCGATAACACAATCGTTAAAAAATTCATTTCAATAAATTCTACCTTTATATGCATTGTTTAAATTATGTACACATTTTTTGTGCGGCGGGGGTGTTTAAAGGCATTTAGATAATATCTGTAGATCATATTTTCTGGAAAGGATGCAGATTTTAATAAATATTCCCATTCAGTTATTCAAAGTGTGTGTACATTTTTTGGGACACCCCGTATATACATATATACATATGCATACACACATACATACATACATACATGCAAGCACATACGCATACACACTCACACACGTATATACATTTATATATATATTGTACTAAACACATAAACAGGTAAGGTAGAAATAAAAGATGACCAGTTCACAAGCTATCATGTTGAAACAAGTTAAATTTGGGGCTATGTTATCGTGAGAACAAAATAATCAAAGCTACTAACTCATCCCATACTTACCGAAAGAGAGACATCTAGATCTTCACACGTGCTTACAAGATTCTACATGCATGAATAAATTCTAAACAATGACACAACTTCAAATTTAATCAGTAAAAATTTCTTCAAAACACGTCTCCATAACAACCCACCCTAAAATCTAATTACTACTTCTCTCAAACATAAACGTCTACAGAAGATTTTGACTCAACACAAACTATGTAAATCCAGGGTTAAGTTCAATTCATTGCAATCCTATGATGGCTTCACTGGGTGAAACTTCGAAGTTACAGTCGATAACATTCCTGTTAAAGAGTTATAAGTTTGTACTATACAAAAGTATAGAGTAACGCATCATATTAATTTGAAATAGTTTTTTTTATAACTAAACATAAAAAGAAATATGTGCTTGAGTACTGTGCGTGTGTGCGCGTGAAAGAGAGAGTATGCGTGTGTGTGTGTGTATATAAATAAATATATGTATATATAT
>NC_069004.1:17650816-17655293 GCF_001194135.2 Octopus bimaculoides
TATATATATATATATATATGTATGTATGTATGTATATATATATATACATGCATAGGTGCACATATATAAACATACGTATGTACATACATAGACCTACGAAATGATATATGTATATATATGAACACTCTCATAGACACAGATACACACACGCGTATATGCACATGTATATACGCACATGTTTATGTGTATATACATGCATTCACTAAAAACTGGAGCGAAATTGGGATAGTTAGGGGAAAAGCAGCGAAAAAACAAAGGGGAAAAAAGGGACTAAAAACTGAAAGAGAGGCAAAGTAAACAATGTAGCCAATGGCGGTGTGGGCGGGATTTGGAGGAGGAGGAGAAGGAGGAGGCATAAAGAGTAAGAAAGAGTGGAGGGAGGAGAAAAAGGATAAAAAATAGTTGGTGTAAAAGGAGGTGGTGGGAGTTATTGTATCATTGGCAGTAATGACTTCTTTGTTGTTCTAATGATGTTACTGCTGCTGATACTGCAATATTGATGCAGTATTGATGCAGTGGAGGTAACAATGTGCAATGTTGGAACTTTTCCTTTGAATCGTTGCAAAACACTACTGCAAACGTAAAGTATAATTGAAAGTGGTTACATATGTGTGTGTGTGTGTGGGGGGGGCATCGCCTTGAAGAATTTCTAGTCGAATAAATCGATTCCATTACTTATTCTATCAAGCACTTTTGCCGAACCGCTAGGTTACGGGAACGCAACCATTTGTCAAGCGGTGGTGGCAAACACACACACACACACACACACACACACACACACACACACACACACACACACACACACACACACACACACACACACACTGCGTGAATCCAGTTAGGGGAGTTTGTTAATTGATTTGATAATCCACATTTTAAACTTACTCTTTTTGAGATTATACACACACCACACATAAAACAGTTTATACGAGGGGGTACCCAAAAGAAACCGGAATTTCGCAATATTATTTGATTCATTTACATGTTTACATTTTCATCACCTTCAAAGTATTCTCGATTTGAAGCAATGCATCGGTCCAGACGCATTTTCCACTGTTGGAAGAAGTGTTGGAACTCTTGCGAAGTGATTCCTTTTAATGCCTCCCTCTCTTTTTTCTTCACCTCTTCCGCATCTGCAAATTCCGTAGCGCCACCTTTCATCACCAGTGATGACCTTCGAGAAAGGGTCCGGATAAATGTCCAACTCATTTTTCATTTCTTTCCATGCATTCAATCGTGACTGCTTTTGATCTTCTGTGAGCCAGGGAGGCACAAATTTTGCTGCAGCTCTTTTCATTCGCAATTCTTCGCTCAAAATTCGTTGGTAGGAGCTCCAGGACACACCAATCATATCAGCAAGCGTAAAAACCACCCGTAAACTTTTGTTTTGCTCATGGCTGCGTCCTTGTAAATTGTTTGAGGCAAGCCCTTTTCAGTTGTTTCGGTCACCGTTTTCCCCAGCAGAAAACCGAATTTCATGGCAGCACGCTGTTCCTTCGTTTCAGCCATCGCAAAAATCGACGAACAAGGAAGAAGCACTGCAAAACAAAGATGCGCCACGTGGTAGTACCTTAGTAGCGGATGACACCGGTCGGAAGACTGATGCCTGAGGGTCGCATCAAGTGGCTTCTAGCGGCGGAAGTCTGAACTGCAAAAGGCTTGTCTCACAGAGAATGTTTGCGGTTACTTTTGAGTACCTCCACCCATATTGCTGTCGACAGGTTATATTTTAAGAATTAAAGAATCAGTAAATTTTTTGGTTATTATGTCAAGTCAAAATGTAGCTAGTAAAAAGTTAATGGACTACTATTATTAATATTATTTATTGTTATATGGATAATAAAAGTTATGTTTAATTAGGAAGGTGGACTTAATAGTAAGTTTAATAATTAGTATGTATTGCTGATACTAAGTAAACAGAGAGCGTTGGAGATGATATGTTTAGGGAAGTACTGCTGATCAAACGGGTGACAGTGGAATGAAAGATACAGTTCTGGGGGAGGGGTGACAATGGAACGGAGTGAAATCTGATGAAAATGACCAGACGTTGAAAGCTAATATTTTGGCTACCTTATTAATTCTCTGAACCCTAGCGTTCGATTCCCCAGAGATTAGGCGAACAGAAAGGGGGCTTGTGAGCCACAAAGATGACGACAGAGCGATAACATTAAGGGCTGGACGGGGAGGACCCTGTCGGTTGCGTTGCGAGACCACAGAGAGTGGCGGAGGGATGGCTGTGTTTGAGATCCTCAACCATTAGTCATGAAGATGTGAATGTTTATCGTAAGAGTTTAAATAAATGCGAGTTCTAATGTTGCCAAAGTTTTAATAAGCTTATAAACAAGCATCTAGAGATTGAAGATGACAGAAAATGTTGACTAATAGTTAGTAGCGTTAAGATGTGAGTCCAAACCACTGCAAACATAAACATTTTCAGTACTAATACTCAAATGTCACTGTAATTTCAACAATTCTTATATCTATCCTCAACGGTGTTTTTCTAAAACATTATTTTATCGAGATTAGATTACCCCTGCTTTCAATAATGAAACAAAAAGCCATTAAAGAAATTCGCTCATCATAGATATACATCGTCACAAAACCACTCTAACACATTTATTGTTCACATATACTTGAAGTTCAAAAGATGACACTAACAATGACGAGATCAGTTTGTCTATTACAAAACACAACTACTAACATATTAATGATTTCAGAAGGTTCTATTGTTAGCTCATGGACAAATAAAATTCCAGCCATAACCTTTTTGCAGTTTGAAAAAGATATCAGAATGATCAATTTTAGCAGACATTTCAATCGCGATTTATCGCGAGATTTCAGACTATCAACTGCTTAAAGTATTATATTTTCTAATACAATGCATATGCAGTATTGTAGAACGTCCGTAGGTAACTAAAAAGAATTCATTTATTTATCAAAGCAAAAACTTCAGCAACAAGAACTGCTCTTTCTGTTTACGAGATTTTGTTACGTGATTTCGTATAGGAATAGATGAAGATATCCAGTGTTTTACATCTGGCAGTGAATAGACAAACGAACGACCGATTTTCTGCCGTTTGTACTGTTGGCTGTTATATATTTCGATGTGTTTACGAAAATTTTTGTGTTGTGTAGTTGGTGCTCTATCAATTCTACAAACAAGCCGTTCTTTTGTCTGGTGTCCAACCATTTCTTCTAATCTACCGCCATTTTGTCCGGTGTTCTATTGAATGTACCAGTTCAGCGCAAGACTCAGCAGATAATATATATATATATTTTCTTTGATGTATATATCTTTTCTTTAAGCTTTTACTTGTTTCACTTATTGAACTATGGCCTTGGTGGGGCACTGCCTCGAGGGGGTTAGTCAAAAGGATTGATCCCAGGACTTTAAAAAAAATCCTGGCACTTACTCTATACGTCTCTTTTGCCAAAACACTAACTTGCGGGGACGTAAACAAATCAACACCGGTTGTCAAGCGGTGGTGGAAGACAAACACAAAGAGAATCACACACACGCGTGCGCACACACACACGCGTGCGCACACACACTCATATATAAGTATAAGGGTGAGAAAAACTAGGTATAGAGTTGCTTAATATGAGAGGAATGTTCTTTTCATTTCTCTGTTTCTTTTCTTAAACTTGTGAGATTTATAAGTCAACTAGGGGATCAGCGAAAGATACCTAATTCATTGGAAGCCCTTTTTTTTTTTATTTCTGGAGACTTTGAGTGATTGCTCGAGCCACAACGTTACATTTTCTTCAGTGATAACACTGCCTGGTCAACTGTTCCTCTATGCATTGCAGAGGGACACAGTCTGCTCAAATTTTTCTTGTATTCTATAAACTGTTAATCTTGACAAAGCTAGTATTTGAAATTCTTCAATGCATTTCTGTCTAACCATTTTGTTTTCTTCTACTGCTTGGTAATCCACTTTCATTCCTCATTGGTCAAATTTCCAACCACGGAATAAATATCTGAAATTAGGAATAATCATTTTATAATAGAAAGAATTAAATAAAAAGGTCATAGAATCATAGAATTCTTACGATCAAATAGAAATAGAGATATGAAAAGAGCATTCCACTCACATTAAGCAACCGTGCACATACTTTTGCCCACTACTATATATATGACGGGCTTCTTTCAGTTTCCGTCTTCCAAATCCACTCACAAAACTCTGATTGGCCTGAGGCTATATATATATATATATATATATATAGTGTAGTATATTGCCACTTAAGTGTGGCTGACCCCTAGGGGTGGATGTTACTGTTGCTTTTAGCCCCAGGAGGACATCTCCTCCAGCTGGCTTATCGACACACGACTGTGTCCTGTTTGCCAAGGGAGTTATCCCTCTCACCACGACCAGCAGCACGAACGTATCCGGATTTCAGGGTTATTTCCCTTCTTCGGCGTTCGACAGCTGATGACCTTGGTGAGAGAGAAAAACCTGGCAAAATCTTATATCTT
>NC_069004.1:17656761-17657519 GCF_001194135.2 Octopus bimaculoides
CGTGTGTCGATAAGCCAGCTGGAGGAGATGTCCTCCTGGGGCTAAAAGCAACAGTAACATCCACCCCTAGGGGTCAGCCACACTTAAGTGGCAATATACTACACTTTATCGTGCAGTTACTGTTAATACTTCATTTAGAGAATTAACATATATATATATATATATATATATATATATATATATATAACATAATAAATCTATTCGCTTGTACAAATATGCAATTATATAGATATAAACACGCAGTTAACAAGGAAACCTGTACGTTGTGGACGACCTCGCTAGACATAGCTGCCAAATCTCTCACAAGTCACAATAAATTAAAAGAAAGGTTGCATTGTATGATGTACTTATGTAAAAAGACGGGAGTATGACTGGAAGGCCTTTGACCACAGGTCAGGGCAAACTCTGGGTTATACAACAACAACAACAACAACAGCAATTATAACAATAACATACAGTTAACGGTTTGTGGTAAAAAAGATATTCCTGTTCCATTGACTGATTGCTAGGAATATTAAAGAAATCATCAAACCCCAACTGGATACATGGTGCTCAAGGATGAGACAAAGAACTTCAGTGAGGTTATTACGGAGCTACTTGCTTTAATTAACAGAGGAATACGAAATAACTTCACGTGATGGAGTGAGTGCATCTATCTATCTATCTATCTATCTATCTATCTATCTATCTATCTATCTATCTATCTATCTATCTATCTATCTATATGTATGCATATATAAGTACGCTTGTATATATAT
>NC_069004.1:17660751-17663526 GCF_001194135.2 Octopus bimaculoides
TATATATATATATATATATATATATATATATATATATATATATATATATATACATATACATATATATATATATATATATATACACACACACATACATACATACATATATATGTACATATATATAGTTGATATACTCACGCATGCACACACAAATTGAGGAATAGAAATGCATACTGTGTATGTGTGTGCTTGTATGTACATACGTATATAGAGACAAGAGTTTTCTTTTAAAAATGTGTTAAAAATACGACTAATTTTATTTAATTTTGTTTAATTAACGTTTTGAATAAACTTCCTCAAATCATATATATTGGTGTTTCCGGATTATCTCAACCTCATCTTCGGGATGTGCAGTTGTTTCAACCCTTTTTATAGTGGACGGTTTATCTTTTTACAGATTTTCCTACCAGAAATTGACCGCTAAAGTGCAACTGTTCGACGCCATCGGATATGCTGTTGTCACACACGTATGGTGTATGTTAAAACGTAGCGTTGTACACACACTCACTATCTCTCTCTCTCTCTCTCTCTCTCTCTCTCACACACACACACACACACACACAAACATACACATATACACATACATGCACACACATGAACGCACACACATATTTACCTATATTCATGCGCTTATGCACTTTCTTTTGATAATGATATGTGCTTTAATGTGTGTATATATATATATATATATATACATACGTAACATACGTATGCATTTATATGTGCATGGATCTGTGGTTAGAACGTCGGGGATACAATCGTAAAGTTGTGAGTTCGATTTCCGGCCCGTGCTGCGTGTTGTGTTCTTGAGCAAGACACTTTATTTCACGTTGCTCCAGTTCACTCAGCTGTAGAAATAAGTTGCCACGTCACTGGTGCCAAGCTGTATCGGCCCCTTTGTCTTTCCCTTAGATAACATCGGGGGCGTGGAGTGGGGAGGCTGGTTTGCTCACCCTCGGTGGTGGATACTCATCCTCAGTGGTGAGTCCTCGTCCGCTTCAGATAGCATTACTTCGCTCCAGATCGCAATATATAGAAAATGGAACTCAGTCACTGACCTTGCAACAAACAAATTAGCTAGTTAGAAAACCTCTATAAGAGATGAATGCAGTAAGTATACTGAAAAGTAATGTTTATCGCCACTTAAACGTGGCTGTTTCGTAGGAACCGACGTGACAATCGTTTTAAGCCTAGGACGATACCTCCTCCAGCTGGTTATTCGATACAATTTGCACTGATATAGATTGCAAGCAAGGAGTGAACCCCTGCCATCTTCCAGCTACGAGACCATCATACCGTACGGAACAGTCATATTTAAGTGGCTGGAATCCGCCCAGGTAAACGATCTAGTAGGGATATATATTTTATTCTGCATTAATAAATTTCCACAGATAGGGGGTGGTGTATACAGAGATGACACTTTGTTCGCCTTGCATAACCCATCCAACGTTCAGATGGAAAGATACAGAAAAACATTATTTAAGTTCTTCAAAGGCATAGAGTTATCTATCTCAATAGAGGAGAAACACACCTCTGTCAACTTAGATGTTACACAAATAATTTCCAACATTCCGAAGCAGTTTTACACCGCGATCGAGAAACACCTTCCCAAATCTAGCAAATACCATAAGATATTCAATACGCACAATGTCCGTCTTGCCTTTTCCACTTGCCGCAAACTAGCGCAGATCATAGCAGCACACAACGCAAGAAGACTATCTTACTTCAGAAGGATCGATGAAAATAGTAGACTAGACAAGAAAAACAACCCCTTTAACATGAATACTGATCATGGTAAACCGGATGACAGGCAGGAATAGTTAATAACAGAAGAGACTAACACCAGCACGACACACAATGTAGTGGCGAATAGTAATACAGTAAGGGCCAACTTCAATACAAGACTCTACCGCCTAGAAATAGTAGCCCAGGCATTGCTGGTTGCAATGCCTGGGAGGAAATGATGATTCAGCACTCTGAACTTAAAAGGGCCTGTCGCAAAGGAGCAATTGGAACTGTAATCAACAGCGAACATTGGACATGTCTTATACGTGATCGTGTTCTGTTGTCAAAAGTGAATTATATAAAGTCACTTGAAAATCGAAATGCCCAGACAGGATAAAACATTCAGACACTGATATGATACAACCAGTAATAAAAAGGAACTTTTATCTTCTTCAGTCCCAAGAACAACAACATGAAGTCCTCGATACTTTCTGGAAAATCTACGTCCATCACTGGCAGTCGGCGATGGTGTGGTGTTAGTATGCAACACGATTTTACAAACGGTTTTAGGTGCTTATATAGTCCTAAGTAGCCGTGAGCAGATACAGGCACACACTTGGCCCGCCACAATTGATGTAGCAGAATATTTGGGACATGCCATCTTCAAAAAACGATTTATTAGGAAATTTTTTTTTTACTGGTTTATTATAATTGCTATCACCATTGCTGATGCAGCAGATCTACTATCAAAATATTCCCGCCCCCCCCACTGTCACCATCCTATCTTATTCATTCCTTTTTGAAATAGAGTGCGGTGTGCTAGAAGCCTTCCTTTTGAGCTCCCGACAGAACTATGAGTCCTGTCGGAAGAGCATTAGACTTTGTTATTTGATTCTGCTACTGACGTCGTGGTCGTGGTCGTGGTCGTTGTTGTTCTACTACTACTACTACTACTACTACCGCCACCACTACTACTACTACTACTACTACTACTACTACTACTACTACTACTACTACTACTACTACTACTACCACCACCACCACCACTAC
>NC_069004.1:17663931-17667705 GCF_001194135.2 Octopus bimaculoides
ATGCGATGGGATGGGTGGGCTGCGGTGACGGTGGTTGAGGGGTTTTAATAATAGTGGTAGCGATGATGGTGGTGGAGCTGGCGGTGGAGGTATCGGAGGGTGGTGATGATGGCGGAGAAGGTGGATGTAATGGTAGAAGGGGCGGGGTGGTAGTGGTGGGGGTTTGGGTGGTGTTTGTGGTCGAGGCGATGGCGGTGGAGTGGGGTGGAGTGGTGTTGGGGCGGGGTGAAGCGTTGGTGGGAAATGTTTGGTGTTGTCGTTGGTGGTGGTGGTGGTAGTTTTTATGGAGGTGGTAGTAGGAGTAATGGCGGCAGAGTAGTAATAGAAGATGAAAAGAAAGAGTTTGGTTTTATCTGAAGTGTATCTAACATCTGATTGGTTAACGTGTACATCAGTCCTGATTGATTTATTTATTGGTAGCAGGATGATGACGTTAGGAAAACAAAACAAATGAGGAAAAGACAGCGTCCATAACCTTCGTCGGACCTCTCTCTCTCTCTCTCCACCATGCAGTATCATTGAAGTGAGATCGATACGATTACTATTCAATTTGAATTGTAATCATATCGATCTCTACGTGCAAGGTAAAAAAAGGTAGATCTGGCGCAGAACCGTCTTTAAGGCATAACTATAGTGGGTAGTTGTTGGAAGGTTCTAGGGATCAAGAGGCACAATGTTAACCAATGTAAGACAAAGAACGAGGTCGACTTGTTTGACAAAATAATAATTTGAACTCAGAACGTAATGATGAACGAAATGTCGCGTGACATGTTGTCAGACGCGGTAACGAAAATCTTCTAAAAGAAACCAGTCAGTTTCTCCCACCGATACTCAAAATTTCTCCGAGGACATCATTACTTTTTCCCGCAACTGGCCCACCATATTAAGATAAATTGCAACTGCAGTTGACAGCCCGACTGCTTGAGAAAGCTGAGCGCTGGACGACATATCAGATGCCAGATATTAAATTTTGACCTTTCTTTGATCTGGGACTAAAAGCTCTGCGAAAGAGGCAAGCTACGGAACATGTACTTTGCAAATAGAGACTACAGTTTTCCATTGCCCAAGAACCTTTGCAGGTGATTCTGGCTACATCCTGTGTTTGCGTACCTGAAGCTACATTAGGACGAACTCGCCTTCAAGAGAACGGTGGTAAGGGATGGACTGTCCGAATAATGGTATACACCGCTTCCACAGGAAGCAGAAGAGTAAGTGCATCAACCTGATCAGACAGAAAACAGGGTAAGATGATGATGATGATGATGATGATGGTGGTGGTGGTGATGATGATGATGATGATGACGATAATTGCTTTTATTCTCACCAGGGACATCAAATGAGGAAGAATTACAATGACAACTTACAATTTGTGTTGTAGTTTACTTAAACCGATGAGGAGAAAGGTGAAGGGGGAAGGAGGAGGAGGAAGTAGAATGAGGTAAAAGTATACATAATACGTAGACACATGGTTGATGCAGTCTCCGAATACAGAAGAGCGTCCAACTAAGGCCAGACAAGGAATTTCACAGTTCCAGTGTTGCCCTGACCAAGAAAGGCTCAACTTCTCCTCAACAGTTTTCTTTAACCTACAGCGTCATACTTAGAGTAGGTTCATTCACCCTAATCCTTTTTTTCACAGTCCATCCCCTTTTTATAAATTCGCTGCGAGAAGAGCACTCCCCTCTCCACCCTCACTTTCCATCGCCACACTCACTTTCCTTACTAAGTGGCACACGAAAAAGTCGATGAAGGCTTGATCGGACAGTTAAGTGTTTCTCCTCAATCCTTTTAGCCTCATCCGCTACAAAATTTCCTTTGCCATAGCGCCTAGACAAAAGGACACAATGTTCCCCATCATGTTAAAGACAGATGGTGGGGCAATCGTTACGAAGGATTCGTCCTACACACGACAACAGTTGTTCGACATAACTCCATAAGTCCGCAATGTTCGGACACTGCACGGATGTGTGCAGTACGTTTGCATCGCTTAGCGTTCATCTTAGACACTTTTGTGTCTGTAGAGTTTATCTCGAACGGCAATGTCCCTCGGTCGCACTGCCAGATCACAGATTTCTGGAAGTTATCCATAGTAGTTCCCAGTCAGAAAGTCCTCCGAAACAGTCCAGCCAGTTCGTCTTCGTCACCGCCAAGAGTTTCCCTGAGAACATCATCACTCTTACTCCTCCCTATATCTCTATATATTGCTAACATAGAACGTCCACCAACTACATTAGTCTAGAAGGTAGAGAACGTCTAACGACATTTCATCTTTTAGGAACCCAACCTTGGCCTTTAACCAGGAGTGCAGCTCCGTCAAATGGAAGAATTACAATTGTGTCTTTTCTCCTACCTTTGCTTCATATTCTTTTCGAATAGAGCCGACTACTTGCACTTCTGTGGTGTCGGGACACCACTATGGTGACCCCGTCCACATACGTCGACCCAGCTCTCCTGCATCGCGTCTTGAAAGGGGCATCTCTCAAAGATTGTAGTTTCCGCAGCAATGACTTGAAAGTCAGTATATATAGAACAGAAAAAAGAAGACAGCTTGAAGGACAGAGAACGAGGTCGACTTGTTAGACAAAATAATAATTTGAACTCAGAACGTAAAGATGAACGAAATGTCGCGTGACATGTTGTCAGACGCGGTAACGACTCTGCAACCTAGCCGCCTTAGTGTTGATAGTAAAATAAGTTTCAAATTTGGGCACAAGGCCAGCAATTTCGGGGGAGGGGCTAAGTCTAACACCGCCCCCACTGCTGAACTGATACTCATTTTGTGGATCTCGAAATGATGAAAGTCAAAGTCGATCTCAGTGGAATTTGAACTCAGAACGTGTAGACGGACTATGTGCGCTAAGCATTTTCCTCGGCGTGCAAACGATTCTGCCAACTCGCTTTTTTTGTTGATAGTAATATTAGTTGTGGTATTATAATATTTGTACTACTACTACTACTACTACTACAAGGCACACGAAGACTTATCTCTTGCATTATTCCTGTCGATGAAGCTGTAAAGAAGAGGGCTTCACTAAATCTGATTATCTCAGCTGCCGATCTGATGATATTCATGAAAACGGTTAAAACTGCTTCCAAAACGACGGTCATCTCACTTCAGAACCCCCAAAATAATTGCTTCCTGGTCAATCAGTAGCCCTCAACACATTCCAGTATCTGGAATAATACTGCTTGTGGTAGTGGCGATGGTGTTTGTGTTGTTATTGTTGTTGTTGGTGCTGCTGTTGCTGTGTACAAACATCGCAGATCTGAGATTTTTAAACTGGGAGAAATTTCAACACGAGACTCAAAACAAAAAAAAATACACATTCCATGCCAATTACATAGCTACACACATACATACACACACACACATGCGCGCGCGTTCGCTCACATACACTCATGCACACATATGTCGGCACATGAACGCCGCTAGAGACATACATACCTCACACCCAGCTATACATCCCTACACACACACACGCACACACACGCAAACACACACATACATACACACACATACATACACACATACACAAACAACAACTCCGACCCTTTACATAGCCACACACCAGCGCACTTAAAAAAAAACACTTCAACAGTTCCATAGACACTGGGACATACAAATGCACACACACATACACGTACACACACCATTACACATAGCCACACAAACACGCACACACACATACACAGAGGCACGTACACACACGCACACACACACACACACACGCGCATACACACACAGCGCTGCTGATGCACGCATCAACAGACAGG
>NC_069004.1:17668073-17671153 GCF_001194135.2 Octopus bimaculoides
GAGGTGGTGGCGGCGGTAGCGGTGAATGTGAGACGTGTTGTGGTGTTGTAGGTGATGGTGGTGGCGGCTGTTGATGTATTTTTATGGCGGTGGTTTGTGGGTCAAATGAGTCCAGCGGAAAGGAGAGCAATAAGATAGGATAAGATAAGATAGGATGTGATATGAGGGTAGAGGTGGGAGGATGAGGATTTGAGAATAGCATAGACTACTGCTGATCAACGTTTGTTTTGCTTCGAATTTCATATATAAGCGTACATATATATATATATATATATATATATATATATCTTTATATATGTGTGTATGTTTACATATATGTATATATACATATATACATGCATACATACATATACACAATCATGTACACTCACACACACAACATGTACATACACAAATGCCTCGATTAACGAAATTAATATGCTCCATTTTTCTTTTCACTTGGCTAACAGAAACTTCATTATTAGAGAAAAGTAAAACAGTTTTTATGCTAATAAGTTGCATTAATGAATGAAAACGAAATACGCTTATTTCAATATATCAAGTCGTTGAATGGTTCTAACATACAAAGAAAATAATTCCTTGAACAGAATTACAAGTCAATAACACAATACATACTTTCTTTAGTTTATGCAACAAGTTAAATGTACGAAGCAATATCGAATGAATATGGTTGTTCACATTGTGTTTGAATTTCATAGGTTGGTGCGAATAGAATTTATTGATATGTTAAACTTGGATGGTTTTTTGAAAATGAACTTTTATTTAAGTATGTATCTGAAGCATCAATTTGAAGCACAAATTTCAGTTTAAAGATTTAGAGCATTACTTTTGCTTTCATTGCTTTTCTTGCCTATTTTGAGGCACTTATGCGCCATTCTGCGACCCGCGGGACTTTCTGTATGGTATGCATTAACGAAAAATTAACTTGAAATATTTTAGTAGTGCAGTCCACATGATGATGATCCAACCCTGATGCAACCCTCTTCTCGAAAACTGTCCCACGTTCACTCGTAAATATATACATACAAGTGCAGGCGTGGTTGTGTGGTAAGAAGCTTGCTTCTTGCTACATGGTTTCGGGTTCAGTCCCACAGCGTAACATTTTGGGCAAGAGTCTTCTACTATAGTCTTGGGCCGAGCAAAGCCTTGTGAGTGGGTTTGGTAGACGGAAATTGAAGGAAAACCCTCGTGCGCGCGCGTAGCCACTAAGCCTTTTTAAAATTTTCTCTCTCTGTTTATTTCTGTGTTCCTTTTTGTCGAAGAGCGTAGGCTCGAAACGTCAAAGACTTTCTCACTTCCCGAGCGTTAAACTAATACATCCGTTTGTTGTTTACACACTCGTCTTCGTCTTTTGTTTTGTTTGTTTTTTTGTAAATTCCAACTATATGTGACCACGTGTGTATCGTTGGCAATTTTCTTTCTCCGTCTTCCCTTCTTTGGATTTTTTCTATAATTTTCATGAAGAGCTCCACCCGAAACGTGAAATCCTCTTTCTTTTCTTTCCTTTCCTGAGCGTCCAATAACACTGTACTTATTCCACATTGAATTTGAATTACTTTTAATTTTTACGATCATAGATAACAACTCGGGCTGTAACTTCTGAGCCCGAGTCAGGCGCGTATGAACGATGTCGAGAGAACGTCTGCTACGAATGATATTTTTTGACACAAGGTACCTCTAATACGACCACCAGTACTACTACTAGTAGTAGTAGTAGTAGTCGTGGTGGTGAGGGAGGGTAGAAGTCGATTGCCTCGACGCCAGTGCTTAACTGGTACTTGGATTGTTGATCCCCGAATGAATGAAAAGCAAAGTCGGCGCCGACGGCATTTAACTCAGAAAGTAAAGTCGGAAGAAATGTTGCGATGTATTTTTGTCCGGCGCGTTAACGATTCTGGCAGCTCGTCTTAATGATAATAATAATAATAATAATGATAATAATAATAATAATAATAATAATAATAATAATAATAATAATAATAATAATAATAATAATAATAAAAATAATAATAATAATAATAATAATAAGCTATGCCAACACTATGGAATAACAACAGAAAAAAGATGGTATAGGCACACGCCAGAAAAGATCACAGAAAATGAGAAAGCAACCATACTCTGGGATATGCCAATATACACAGTTAGAGAAATTAAGGCCAATAGACCGGATAAAGTTGTCAGAGATCACCAAGAAAAAAAATACTTTCTAATTAATGTATCAATACCAACCGATGACGATGTTTCTCTAAAAGAAACGGAGAAACTTTCAAAATACAAAGATCTGGTAACTCGAATGTAGTCTAAAAAGAGAAACAATTCCTATCATAGGAGGTGCATTAGGTATGATAAAAAGATATTCAGACAAATACATAACAAAAACACCAGGACTAACACGTATATATAACATTCAGAAAATTACACTACCCAAGTTACAGGGAGCTGCACTGTGTAGTGCAGTGAAAGCACGTGATAATAATAATAATAATAATAATAATAACAATAATAATAATAATAATAATAATAATAATAATAATAATAATAATAATAATAATAATAACGCTGAGAAGAGAGACAGTAAGTTTGTTTGTAGCAGCATAGGATCAAGCATTGAGGACTAACTGGATAAGATTCAAGATAGACATAAACTAGGTTTATGTCTATGCAAATATGTTACTCATATATTAAGTGAATGTAGCTTGCTGGCACAAAAAGAAGTCAAGAAAAGACATGACAACCTAAGGAGAATAATCTACTGGGAGTTATGTAGAAAGCCAGGATTTGACCATATTGATAAATGGTATGAACATGGACCTAGTGAAGTGCTAGAAAACTAAGAAATATAAGGTGTTGTGCAATTTTTACTTTCAGATTGAGAGAGTAGATACTACTACTACTACTACTACTACTACTACTACTACTACTACTACGTAACAGCAACTACATTTACACGAACTACCAAAGAAGCAACCAGGACCATGAGATTTTAAGTTTATTTGAAGTGAGGGAGGGGGAACATATAGGTGGGACATCAGCTTCTCTTTACTCCTCCTCCTCCTCCTCCTCCTCCTCCTCCTCCTCCT
>NC_069004.1:17671250-17672002 GCF_001194135.2 Octopus bimaculoides
TCCTTCTTCACTCCTCCTCTTCCTTCTTCACTCCTCCTCTTCCTTCTTCACTCCTCCTCTTCCTTCTTCACTCCTCCTCTTCCTTCTTCACTCCTCCTCTTCCTTCTTCACTCCTCCTCTTGCCATCCTTTCTCCGGTTAGCTATCTTCCATCTAACTTTCTCTCAATGAACGGAATGATGATGGTGGTGGTCACGGTGGTGGTAGTAGTGTTGGCTGCAGGAGTGGTGGCAGTAGTAGTAGTAATAGTAGTATAAACTAGGTCCCTGTTAATCCGAAACTGTCAATATATTTATACTTTAAGTGGCTGTCTTTGTGTGTGTGTGTGTGTGTGTTGTTTGTATGCCTGTATGTGTGGATGTGTATATGTGTGAAACCTGTTTGCATGTATGTGTGTAACTTTGTATGTGTTTGAGTATAGTTGTGTGGAAGGTTCTTTGTGTACAGCTGTGTGTCTGTGAACATGACCAAACATGTACTGTGCGTATGTGTATATACGATCCTGTGTGGACATATTAATGAGGATGTATATCTACGTGCTGTATGTTTCTGTGTGTGTGTGTGTGTGTGTGTGTTTGTTTGTGTGTATGCGCGCGTGTGTGACATCGTGTAAGTATATTTATCCGCTTGCATTTGTATGTTTAATTGTTCTTGATGTTAAGCCTGGTAATTAATTTTATCAAATCACTTTTGCCGAAACGCAAAGTCATGGGGACAAACACACGCAAACACACACACACACACACACACACA
>NC_069004.1:17676509-17678125 GCF_001194135.2 Octopus bimaculoides
ATTTCACATGAAATGTATTTGAAAGGTAACAGCAGGAGAACAGGACAGTGATTAGATGCAGGAGAGTCACCTTTAATACTACCCAAACTCTCCATTGCACCCTAAAAAGTCAGTGGTCACTGTATGTTAGTCTGCGATGGGAGCTATTCATTTTCGCAAGAAGGGAAAACGGTAACAACAACATCGTATCGCCAGGAAACTGATTGTATGCATGAGAATTTGAAAAAGAAGCAACCCACACTAGTGAATAGAGATGACCCAATTTTGCTCAACGACAATGTACGTCCTCATCCAATCACTGTCCTGTTCTCCTGCTGTTGTCAAAGAGTATCCATTTCTCATCACAAGTAATGATTTGATGCTAAAATGATCTTTTTCCAGTCGAGAAAGCAATAAGGAACACACTTTGAGGCGTCTGTTTTTTTAGAATCTCGTTTAGTTGATGTGGAACAAACCTATCCGTTTTGACTTTTCTAATTTTTTACAGGTGTCCACAAACAGTTGTGCAAGATGTTTGGAGTTCTGATGCCAGTTTTCGAACCTTTGTTCTCGGATTTTGTTCAACCAAAGCATTTAATCCATCATGCCGAATAACTGATTTTGGCCTACCCTTGATTTATTTTCAAGGCTATCATCTCCTGAACGAGAGCTTTGGAACCACCTCTGAACAGTTCTGAAGTCAATAAAACCATTACCAGGGGCTCGCCTGATATTCCGTAGAGCTTCTGCCGCAGAGTGACCCAGTTTGTGCTCATACAAGAAAATCACTCAACATGGTTTGGTTGTTATCATTTTCATAAGGCCTGTGGGTGCGAATTTTGTATACCAATATTGTTGGGAAAGAAAAAGAGTCAAGACTAAATGCAAGGTATACATAATTGAGTTTTTAAATGACTGAAATAATAAGTAATTAAAAATGCGACATTTCATATGAAACAACCTAATATATACACTTTTATGTATTCGAGTAGTATATTCTTTGTTATGACATTATAACCAGTCAAAAAGTTACTACTGCTTTCTGACAGAATATATACCATAACCAACGATAAACCGCTCGAATATATAAAAGTATAACTGCTCGAAATTTCATTTCGAGTATGATTTTTTCTGACTTATGAACATCTGACCAATAACACCATGCAATATCCCAAGCCCGCCATAACCAGCACTATGTTCAAAATCGATAAAGATCATCTCATTCAATCATGTCAATGCTTCCGACCCTGAATTGAAGCTGTCATTGATGCTAACGGTATATTCATTGAAAAGGTGTGATAAAAGGATTCTCAAGATTATTTGTACCAATTTGTTTTCAAATACAGCTTTTCTTTGATGAATTACGTGTCTTTTTCTAAATTCATATAAATGACCTCAAAAATCTGGCGCACCTTATGTATAAAAAGATATACTTTTAATAGATATGCATCTGTGTGAATGCGTGTATAAATACATAGGAACACTCACATACACACCTAGATTTTCAAACATGTGTTTTTACTTATAAAATAAATTGAAGTACTCAGTACATTTTTGTAAGGAAATATGCATGAATCATGGACGCGTACAAGGTCTCTTTCTCTCTTTCCTTCTTTCTTTCTTTCTTTCTTTCTTTC
>NC_069004.1:17678876-17679674 GCF_001194135.2 Octopus bimaculoides
GCTCAAGGACACAATGCGTCGCCGGGAATTGAACTAACGACCTTAGGATCGTGAACCGACTGCCCTAACCACTAAGCCACGCACCTTTACGTACACACACACGCACGCACACACACGCACACACACACACACGCACGCACACACACACACACACACACATATGTATATATCACAATAATAATAAAAGGGTAAAATTAATTAACTATTTAATCAATTAATTAATTAATAATTAATAACTTTACCAAGTAGATCGGTACGTTAAAATAACCTTTTAAGGTAAAATATTACAAATATTCTATAATTATAAACATAATTATGATCAGGGGTCAGCTAATTGCTTCATCATGCACCAAATTTAGAAATAGGAGTTAAAATGCCTTTTCTACTACCATAAAGATCTTCCAGACAGTAACACACTTTTTTACGTAGGCAAAACACCACCTTTAGACGAATAAATCGACTCCAGGACTTATTATTTGTAAGTCTAGTACTTATTCTATCGATCTCTTTTTGCCGAACCGTAAACATAGGTTGTCAAGCGATGGTGGTGGTGGTGGGGAAACCAACACAGATACAAATAACAAACACATGTATGTATATACATATATATATACGACGGGCTTCTTTCAGTTTCCGTCTACCAAATCCACTCACAAGGCTTTGGTCGACCGGAGGCTATAGTAGAAGACACTTGCCCAAAGTGCTACGCAGTGGGACTGAACCCGGAACCATGTGGTTGGTAAACAAGCTTCTTATCACACGGTCTCTCTCTCTCTCTCTCTCTCTCTCTCTCTCTCT
>NC_069004.1:17679900-17681409 GCF_001194135.2 Octopus bimaculoides
TATATATATATATATATATATATGTATATATATATATATATATACATACATACATATGTCTATATAAACGTACACACACACACACAAACACACGCACACACACAAACACACGCACACACATTCATTTCTTGCATGTGAAGATTATCAATATTAATTCTGTTTTCTTTATATACAGTGCGGAAACGCAGCCGACTACTTTTCCATTTAACAAAATTTAACTGATTCCTAAACACACAGAGTCGATATGCATACGTGAAATGAGATCTCCACTTTACATTAAAAGGAAATACCTCGACGTGCTTTATTTTTTTCGCTCGTTGAAGAGGTGCAACTTAAAATGTTTTAACATTTCGTGTTAAGTTTAAAATGTTGTCTTTATTTCATTCAGGCATCTTTGTTAAATTTAATTCCACCCTCCCTACCGACACATATTCAATAAATGCATAAAGTATGTTTTGGTCATTATCATTAAACCATGATTTCATTTCCACGATACATTTTTCAAGATTACGATCATAAGTAGACATGCGATGACAGATTTTAGCAATTCCACCCTGTAGCACCTCCGTTGCATTTTTCTCTTAAGAACTCTTGTTTCTTTCTTTGAGCGAGAATCATGTGTCTCGGATGATTCCTTTGAGAGTTGTACCTAACATGTCATTGTATTTCCGAACATTTCAAAGTTTCCTTTAATTTTTCTGTCAGTTAAAGTTTCCTGTGTTGCAGTAACCATTCTATCACCATTCTACCACCATTCTACCACCATTCTACTACCATTCTACCACCATTCTACTATCATTCTACCACCATCTACCACCATTCTGCCACCATTCTACCACAATCTACCACCATTCTACTACTATCTACTACCAATCTACCGCCATATACTACCATTCTACCACCATTCACCACCATTCTACCACCATCTACAATCAATTCTTAAAGGTATTTTCATTCGTGTGATCTTTTATCTTTTATCATCTACTTGTTTCAGTGATTGAACAGCGGTCATGCTGGGGCACCGCCTTGATATCGTATGTTTTTTTGTCGTTTTTTTATCGCTTATTGCATCAATCACTTTTTCCAAACTATTAAGTACCGGAGACGGAAATAAACCACCGGTTGTCAAGTGATGGTGTGGAGACAAACAATCATAAGGAAACATACACATATACATGTATGTATGTATTATGTATATCTGTGTATGTGTGTGTGTGTGTGTGTGTGTGTGTGTGTGTATGAAGAAGGGGGAAAAAGAGAGAAAATAGGAAAGCTTCTGACAATGGCAGAAAGTTTCACATTGTCAGAAGCTTTCTTATCTTCTCTCTCGTTTCCTCTTCTTCGATATTATTGCAACGCTCTCATATATATATATATATATATATATATATATATGTAATATAATATGTGACAATTATTCGGTTGCCATAATAAAACTCCGAGTTTCGGATGTCAAGGTGGAAAACTGGTTCGGCATCTCGTCAGTTATTAAAACTTTCAGATAGATTC
>NC_069004.1:17681526-17682627 GCF_001194135.2 Octopus bimaculoides
TATATATATATATATATATATATATATATATATATATATTATATGCTTCAAATGCACAGAAAACAAAAGACAGATACTCGTTAATTATCATACCAAACACTTTTCACGGGCGTTGCGTACTTTACAAGAGTGATACGAAGCCTGACATTTCTGAATGTCATAGGAGTAAGCCAAGGATAAAACATAAACCGTTTACTATTGAAGTCTTTCAAACTAGACCCCTTGTCGAATTTATTTGATTTACTTTGTGTCAAACTAGGATGAAGATTTGCTCCAGTTTCAGTGATATACTTCTGCGGTAACAATGGAACCAATGGAACACATTCACTTCAAAGTTATGTTCAGCACTTGTAATATTTTCAGACATAGAAGAACCAGACTTCGAGGAGAGGAATGGGATGTATTTTGGGATGTCCGATGCGTCTCTGTTAACAGAGCTGTTATAAGCAATAGTTAATGAAACAATAGGGTTTATTATTATATCACTTTTGTCATCAACACTCTCTACTTTATATATATAAGAAGGCCTTATGTACGGTAGCAGGATTCGGGTCCTTGTCATAACTCTGGCAAGCGACAGAAATGATTGGCGGATAATTTCTACAACTTTTCCAGCCCCAATTTCTGCTCTCTTAATTCCCTCGATTATCATCCCATGGATTACTATGCATGGGGTACAGTTGAGAAAGACACCAACAGCTCAGCCTGCAGCATCAAGGCAAGTTCGAATATCTTCTCAGGGACACAGTAAGGAACGCATGAGCCAGGTTCCGGAGCTGTCTTGAGGCCGTGGTAGAAGCTTAATGCAGCTACTTTGAATAAACTCTCCCAGCCATAATTTAGTCCATATTTTCTGATTAATTTTTTAATATGGTGTTTTCCTTTCCTTTTATACAAACAGTCAAATTTAGCCCGAACACCCTGTACATATGCGTGCGTGTGTCTACAGATCTAAATTGATCCAGCGGTTTGACCGTGCATAGAGAACACACACACACACACACACACACACACACACACACACATGTATGTATAGATAAAGGTAGGTAAGGCCGATTTACGGGATTACCCTGCGTTTCACGTCCACAGAGCGCATAGCTT
>NC_069004.1:17683966-17685070 GCF_001194135.2 Octopus bimaculoides
GTATGTGTGTGTGTGTGTGTGGTGTGGTGTGTGTGTGTGTGTGTGTGTATGTGTGTGTGTGTGTGTGTGTGTGTGTGTGTCTTTGTGTCAGTGTTTGTTTACCAACACCACTTGACAACCGATGTTTGCAAGTTTACTCCCTCGTAACTTAGAAATTCGGCAAAAGAGACCGATGTACTAAATATAAGGCTTAAAAAGAGAAGAAGTACTGGGTTTGATTGCTTCGACTAAAACTCCTCAAGGCGGTGCCCCAGCATGGCCGCAGTCAAATGACTGAAACAAGTAAAATGACAAACAAATAACACATCCTTTAAATCGTAAGAAAGTCTTGAAGATTACCATAGTTCCAGTATTGCGATCATTTCTAATGTATGAATTTAAGGACTTTCATTCTTTCCCCAAGAACCCAAGGTCAACCCAAGCTCCGTATGTAAATGCGTTCGTATGTATGTTTTGTTTGTTTGTTTGTTTGAATTTTAAGTTCTTATGAAAGTGTTAATGTCGGTTATTAACAAAGAGAGACGACATTTTAGTCAAGAAACTTCCTGATGTGTACAAGTATGTGGTTGAGTTGGTGTGTTACTGAACTGTCGATGCACACACCCAAGTGTACGTATGTATGTCATTGTTCAGTTTTATTTCAAGATTTGTTGCTAATAGAGAAAGAACCGCTTTCTAACCTAGATTCAAGGCACCTTCATTGGAATTTCAACAACAGGCTATTTTTGTTTGTATGTATGTATGTATGTATGTATGTATGTATGTATGTATGTATGTATGTATGTAGGTATGTATGTGAGCGTGTGTGTATATACGTATGTATATATATATATACATATACATATATATGCGAATGTAATATATATACATATATATGCGAATGTAAATATATATATATATATATATACGCCATGATAGATCGCTGACCAAAACATTCAATTTTTTTCTTCGTGTTTTTCTCCTTGTTTTCTCCGTATTCTTTCTGTTGAAGAGCGTAGCACGAAACGTTAAAGACTTTCTCTATTCCCGAGCGTTAAACTAATACATCCTTTTGTTGTTTACACCACCTGTCCTCGTCTGTTGTTGTTTTTTTCGTACATTCTC
>NC_069004.1:17685472-17694772 GCF_001194135.2 Octopus bimaculoides
TATATATATATGTGTGTGTGTGTGTGTGTATGTATGTATGTATGTGTGTGTGTGTTTGTGTGTGTGAGTGTGTATTCTTGAATGTGTCCGAGCATTGAATCTTAAAGGCCAGTTAAGGACAATCGCATGTGTGCCGCCATTCATCTTCTCACACGGCCTGAGACTCCACACGGAGGCCTACATCAAGTTCGTGGAGAAGGTAGTGCTGCTCTGGGTGAAGAGGGTGGCTGCTGGAAGAGCCTATGTCTAGTATTAGAGACATGTTTCCAAGTAATTTTGATTGCTGATTTCAAAAATTTTGCTCTATCACGTCAAAGCTTTTCACAAACTCAATATCCATTTTTCGACATTTCCAGTATTGTAACCATTTCTACGGAGAGATTTGGCTTCATCAAATGCAGACCCGTGTATGGAACCTGACATAACTTTGCAACTACAAAAGTGAAAACAAAAGTAATGATTTAAATATCTTCAGTAAATATAAAAAAACCCACCAGTCTTGAGCAAATTTCCCTATTTTCAATCTAGCTTTTAACTGCCATAATGATGACAGAAATATCCTTTATACAATTAGATATTAATAAACAACACACTTCTGTGGTCCTTAATATCATACATGCCTCACATTTGGTGGAATTTGCTGTATTTGTCTACAAATATCACCACACTCTGCTTGATTTAGTGTGACTATCATTGCAATCCAAGTGGATATGTTTTGTTGAATTTTTAACTATTTCTTATTAAATGTGGTATTTTGAATGCGTCCAAAATCTTGTAATTTCGAGGTCAAATGTGTCATTGTTATTTTTCGTCTAACACGGTCAATGACCTGTAGAATGAACTTCTTGACATGTATGCTCTTTATGGAACTTTACCATCACAGATCTGAATTTGCTTACGTTATGGCTGTTGACAATTCTGAGAATGTTTTTCACAGGTGACAGCTGGTTTGAATATGTTTTGTATTTTAGAAATACGACAAGTTATGAGAGGAGAAAATGCAAAAATCATCCTGAATCAGATTTTACCTTACATTCTTTGGCATGAAACTGGTTGATCAAGACAAAGTTTGGGCACCCCATGCAGTGTGTAAAGCATGCGTTGAAACACTGAGACAGCCACTGTTTCAAATACTTAAGCAGAAAAGTTTCAGCTTTGTCTTGTGTGAAAATTAAGGTTGGTGTGTTCGACGGGCCACAGATTAGGCGGTTATTGCAGGGCGAGCAGTTTTTGGAGACCACGTCTGCCATTGAAAAGAAAGGTGAAATGCTGCAGTTGTGTGTGATTTCCTAGTAAACAGGAAGTCATCAAATTATGAACTTGTGCAGACCCTTTTTAACAGTTTTCGAGTACTGGACTGCAACATGGGTGTAAAAGTGCATTTCCTGCACAGTTATCTGGACGACTTCTCTGAAAATATTGGTCTAATTAGTGATAACCAAGGAGGAAGATTCTACCAAGACATGAAGACCATGGTAACAAGGCAAGTAGAACACAAACATAATGGCTTACTACTGCTGGTCTCTGCAAAGAGACTGTCGTGATAAAGCTATTCATGCTATGCAGCAAAGAGAAAGTTCACTCCTTAAGTAACTCCAGTTTGGCAGAAATATCTATCGTAAGATCCATTTGTTAAACAATAAAAAGTATTTGTTGATTAGTTAGTTCTGTATTGCATTTAATGACAAAAATGACGTTGTTTTTTTTTTTTTTTTGTAAAAGATGAATTCCTGTTTAAGAAAAAAACTTAATGTGAAAGCCAATTTCTGCGGGTATTTCTGAACCTAGCACCATCAAATTAGGTAGGACTAATTATGAAAAGAAAGACAACTAAAAATGTTTTTCGAAAATGTTCCCCTGTGTTATTTAGACGCAGAAATATATGTATAATAAAACTACAGCTAAGGACTTAAATTATAGAATTGTAGAACTTGAGAATATTCGTTAAATACACTGAGAATATATACTTCATTGAAAGTATTGGGTTGTTAGATTAATTCGTTCGCTTCTTTTCATTTCTTTTAAACCTTATTTTTCATCAACAGTCAAGGCATGGACAAGCCTGTGGGACGGTAGCAACACATTTTGAATAATGAAAGGATAATATATTATCGACTGATTTGTTGAAAATAAGGGTTTAAAGTAAATGAAAAAATAGAAAATTCCTTTGACAACTTAGTATGTAAGTTATGTATGTATATGTGTATGTTTTTATTATATATATATATATATAAATTATATGCATATATATATATATACATGCATGTGTGAACATACGTACATATGTTTAGAAAATTCCGTTGACACCCTAGTATACATGTTATGTATGTTATGTATCTATGTATGTATGTGTGTATATTTTTATGCTAACCCGCCCCCCCCCCACACATACACGCACACACACATATATATTTACATTTATAAATAATTCCTTTGACAACCTAGTATGTATGTTATGTGTCTATGTATGTATGTGTGTATGCTTTTATGCTATTTCTATATATATGTATATATATTTATAAATTTATATGCATATATATAAATGTATATATGTATATATGCATATATATATATATGCATATATATATATATATATATATATACATGTATGTGTGAGCATACGTACATATGTTTATATATATATATATATATATATATATATAGACAGATAGATATAGATATATGTATATACATACATACATACATACATACATACATACATATATAGTCAATTCTGTATCACACTGTAAACATTAACACTAAAATATATATATTTCTCGCCCATTTCACATATTTATTCGTCCCTGTCTAATATCATCTTAAATCTATTTATTCTCTACATTTATTTTTCAATTTATTTCACTTATTTCTCTATTACGGGATGCACAAGTAGAAAGCCAATAAAGAAAATAGTTATTACATACCCATGGTTAGTAACAATCTTTTTTTTCTTTTAGTTTTCTGACAACAGGTGGTGCTGCTGTTCACCGGAAATCAGCTCGTTACAACCAACTCGTTCATAACTGCTGGTGTCTTCTCTACTCTTTCATTTTGTTCTGGTGTTTTGTTGCTTTTTATTCCAAAATTTACGTTTGCCGTTCTGGTTCTACAGACGTAAACAACAATGGAAACTTGTATCGTCGTTACTATACAAGTTGTTGTGATTATTGTAAAATAAGATAACTAGTGGGAATACCCGACGTTGCCCGGACGAAGGACGTATGGAATTGTCACCAGCATAATACATCCAAAAATGCAGTATGCAATGCAGTATGTAATGCAGTATGTATTGGAGGAAGGTTTGTCTTCATACAGTTTCTATTTGGATTAACTGAACTCAACTCCAAAAATCGCATCGAAGCCATCAACACTCTGGCACTTCCAATAAAGTTTTAAAATCTTTAACTGGAATTTTTAGAGCTCCAACGCTTGGACAGGAAGACAAGAAATCTACTAACATCTAAGAACATGCATCACCCAAAAGTAGACGTTGATCGTAGGTACCTACCTAGCAGTAATGGGGGAGGAGGATTGATGCAGGTAGAACCGTTCTGTAAGGTTTCCATAATAGCAATGAACAGGTACTTATATAGTACAGAGGACTGGATGCTGCGACTGGTGCGCAAACATGAAAGCAAGGAAACTTGCAAATTCACAAGGTAACTTGGTATTAACCCTGAAATAGATGAAAAGCCTGAAACTACTGTCACAAAACAATCAAAGTAGAACAGGAAAAAACAAATTGCAAAATAGAACGGGCAGAAGAAAATTGAGGAGCGGTGGAGTCAGAAGCCTCTGCGTAGACAGTATATACTTCGAAGCCGAAATGCTGATGAAGACCAAGCAACAACCCATCAGTCACTGAGAAGTTAAGGACTGAAAGCAGAAACCGAAGGTTTCATATTGGCGGTACAAGATCAAAGCTCGCTCACAAAAAACTACAAGGCTAACGTTCTTGCAAACGGTTCTGACCCTAAATGCAGATTCTGCGACACATTTGGCGTAACAATAGACCCCTCGTCTCGGGATATCCTGTATTGACACCAAACGAATGCAAAAATCGCTACGATGGGATAGGACAGCATTTACATTGGAAAATTTGTAACCACTACAAAGTCAGCACTCCTGCTTATCGGTATGAACATCATCCTGAGTCAGTCGTTGAAGGTAAAAATATCACTATCCTCCTGAATTTTCCAGTCAACACTCACAGAACGATCCAGGCTAATCGACCAGACATAGTCATTAAAGACAGGGAAGAAAATACTTGTAGATTAACAGATGTAAGTGTTCCCATTGATAAAAATATATCAGTAAAGGAATTTGACAAATTAAGTAAATATAAGGACATGGAAATTGAAATACAAATATGGCATCTTAAAGCGAGAAATGTTCATGTCATTGTAGGTGCCATAAGTATGATAAGAAAGAGATGTCATAAACATCTAGATAATATCTCAGGAGAACCATGTCTCAGAGAAATCTAAAAGATTGTGTTGACAAGTATTGCCTACATCCTTAGAAAAATCGTCCCAATTTAAATTTCTGTGTTGTATTACATGAAGAGATTTCGCTACTAGGTGGCCAATTCATGTAATAGCCCAAGGACTTTGGAAGTAAAGAACGCTGGTTATGGCTGGCAGACGGAAACCTGAAACGATAAATCCAAGCGCTAATTATACCCACTTATGAGGTGGAATCTGATAAAGGAAACTATTGAAAAAACTCAGAGAATAAATGCAGCATCTGCAGGAAAGGAAACGAAAGTATTAACTATCTCTTGAGTGAATGCAGTAAGCTAGCGCAAAAAGAATATAAGCGGAGGCATGAATGTGTAAGTAGAAGTGTGCACTGGGATGTTAACTGAGTGTGTGGTTTTGAAATAACAGGAACGTACTATGAGCATGAACCACAGGCTGTGATAGAGAATAAGAGTTTTAGGATTTTATGGGAATTTTCCCATAAAGAATGACTATATTATTGAAGGAAGAAGACCAGATATAAATGCAGAGCCCAAAAGAAACAAACAGTCTGAGATCATAGAATTTACAATGCCATATGATGACAGAGTAGATACGAATGAAATTGAAAAAGCTGAGAAGTATCAGGATGTAGCCAGGGGACTGAAAAGATTGTGGAAGACTAAGAAAACAATTATTCTGGTGGTAATTGGTGTTCTTGACACAACACCGAAACAACTACCTGAGATGTTTACGGATATTGTAATTGAGGCTTGTCGACCTTCAGGAAAGGGCAATCCTGTAATTTAAGATTTGAAGAGACTTGTCCCCAAACGCCTAGACACCCATTCCTGTTAAGCATCTAATAGTTATAATAGAAATAATGGAAATGATTTGTTTACTTTTTTCTGCAACGGATAAAGGAACATTACATATTACAAGACGGTGAAAGTTTTACAAAATCGACTGCAAAAAAAAACAAAAACAAAAAGAAAAAGAAAGAAAAGTAGAACCTAAAACAACGGAAGAAACATAAGAGGAGAAAGGAGGAAACGTCTCCCAGTAGAAGCTTATTCCCCTTGGGATAATCGGAAACACTACAGATTCCAGATTACACTTATTATCAAAAAGATACGTGCACACTAACCGATGCGTTTTCCTGCTACAAGAACATGCTTGGAATAAACCCATTCACTCAGGTTGTTTCACATTTCAGTAAATATAATATAATGGAGAACAATAACTCTCTCTCTCTGCACCTATTCCTTTCTTTACCCAAGTGACTCTTGTTAGAAAAATGATGGTGTCTTGAATGAAGAGGAAGCAATTTGCCATTAGTTCTTTTAGTCTCGTTTACTCTTTACTTATTTTACTATGGAGACCAGACAGAAAAAAACTCTCTCCCTTTCTCGGCCAAAGAATTTGTCCCTCGCGGCAAGAGCTGTTTGACATAATTCCACACATCAACTATACTTGGATACCAACAAATACGTGCTGAACGGTTGCGTTGCTCTGTGCTCTTCTTGAACAAGTCCGACTGACAGTAATTCCGTGCCTGTTGAGTTTATACCGAAATCAGTAGCGCTTCCTAGTAGCACAACAAGGCCAGAGATTTCTGGAAGTTACTCATAGTTTCGGACAGAAACTCTCCGGAAGAGAGCTTAGTTCCTCCTTGCCGACTTTTAAAATCCCCATGAGCATGTCACTTATGTCGACCTCAGACTCACTATACTATTCAGAGGTTGACTTTTAATCGGTCGCATTGCCCAATCAATAAATCAGTGTGAACGCCTGACAACAGGATGGTAGGAGTCTTACAGCCGTCTTCGCTTAATCTGAAATGCAGTTAGAGAGATGAGTTCTGGAAGAACGTGCCTGATTATTGGCTACGACACCGGCTCATCATTTCTGTAGATACTCGGATCCTGAGCTCATATCTGTGCATCTTTAGTGACAGTGTACCGAGCCTCCTGAGCCAAGGTTGTAGACAACAAATAGACCATCTGACCAGTGGAGCACGTCCGTTTCATATACAAAAAACCGAAAGAGCATAAAAGAACTTGAGCAAGACAGGAGGTGAAATAATGTTAGAGGCGATGTAGTAATCTGCCAATTCAGCCCAACTTTTCAAAGACAGCTTCTCAGCCTATTTATACGTGAGACTGACCTATATCCCCTTATAGTCTTATTGCAGTACTCAACTAACTAGACGCTTGGCTCAAACCAGACCCCAAGCAGCTTAAACAGAATTTCAACTCAACAACATTCGCCTCTTCTACAGCTCCAAGTCCCCAACCCATCAACTTGTTCTGACTGAAGTGTGAACTTTTGTTGCCACACCGTCTTTCTTCATTATGGTGCATTTTACCGCAATTTTTGTGATGACAGACGTGTTTATAGAGATGTCGTTCTTGTGTAATGACACGGATGTCATGCATCCCTATTTGAGTGGGGATGAGATTAACACCTTCAATATCCGTAATAGTGGCTCAGAAGGCGAAACGTACAGAATAAATGAGAAATGTACAGAAATTAAAATACGCACTTGATGGACTGAGCGTGTGATTCGAAACCGTTTAAATAGTGGTCGTTTATTCTAACTAACATGTAGATGACGTAGATTTGGAAGCCTGACAAATCTGATCAGACTGTTACAACTGTCTAATAGATAGCAGCTAGGTTTCTGGACTGTATTAATGTGAAGTTGGACAAACCGATGTAGGTCACCCAAGTGGTATTTACCGGAGTCAAGGTAGGATAGGGAGGGCGTAGGGTAAGTATAGTTTCGAAATGTTGACTACGCAGTCTAATGTTGATGATCTGCATGGTCAACCAAGAATTTTAACTGAGATCTGACTAATGGAAACTGACTGTATTGTTCTCGGTAAGTAAAGCCTACAGTAACCAGATAAGGCAATTAGTTAAGTGAGAATTAATAATGACGATTTTCAACAATCGGTTGAGCATCTCAGTGAAGACAGTTACTTGAGCGGAAATGATAGGGTTTAACAAAGTATCAGTGGCAGATAAAATTAAATTAGAAGATGAGCTGGTCAAGGGATTAGAAGCGCTTAGGGAAAGAAATGCGACTCACGTATTAACGTAAATAAGAGTGCTCGACCGTCTTTCGACATGAAATACGATGACCGTGTTTCAGAATTATCAATTTCCTCTATCAACATTTACAGTACAATCTCCGTACACTTTTGTTGGTCTGTTATGAACTTTTCATTTGCCTTATACTTTACAATGGCATTTCACTGTTTTCCTGTGGCATAAATTCTTTATGCTTTCTTCTACAGCTGTTACCTCTCTAGGTTGCTTATGGTGCGTTATTTCATTGCTGCATGCTTTGCAAATGTCTCCCAAATGTTCTTTTGGAATAATGGCAGCCAACCAACAACATGTCACATTTTTTACAGTCTCCTTAGTTGTCATCGATTAATTTTTATTGTGAGAGAAGGTTGGCTTTCTCTCCCACTCCCGTCAAAAAAGGTCTGTTATTTAATGATCGCTTAGAGAAACTAGAAACATTATTTTCAAACTGTTTTTTGTAAAATGTTTTTCAGCTGTGTATATCCTACAGTCATTTCTGTTGGGTCACTATGTGAAGATAGCAATCGGACAGTGTTGTATGATGGAGTTGGCGTTGTCAGGATGTTTACATCCTTGTCTGTTGTCTATAGTAGTTTTTAACTGGTTTATAGTATAGTCGGAATTAAAATATCGATTATTATGTGACAACCATTTTCTGGGCATAAAAAGATACCTGTTGCTGCAACTCATTAGCTAAGAAGTGGCTTAAGTTTGGATGAGATTCCTCCCAGTGTTTTATAACCGCTTCATATAGCTGCCCGTGGGATCTTAGCGGGGTTTTTCACAGAGTCGAGGAACATCTTAATTTAATTGTAAAGACCAAATGAAACACGAAGGATACTTACATCTTCTTAGATACCTCACAGATGTGGTAGACATGGTGATAACATCACTGGTGTTGTTGTTATCAATGTCCGCCATGACCTTATAAGCGAAAATCCACGAGGGACTTTTTTAAAATCTGGTATGAATGACGAAAAAACTGGTGAGTAAAAGGTATTTCTCTTGCTTGTAACACAAGAAAATGACCATTTCCTGATCTGAGATTCTTTAGATTAGCATAGTTGCTGGAGGAAACGTCCAAAAATGCATTTTAGACACCATCTAGTGTATGTATGTATGTATGTATGTATGTATGTATGTATGTATGTATGTATGTATGTGTGTATGTATGTATGTATGTATGTATGTATGTTTTTATATGTGTGTATATATGTGTGTGTGTGAGTGTATGTGTGTGTGTCCTTGTATGCATCTATAGCATATGAATTGTGTCATGAAACGATTTCTCATATAAAATTTTTGTAGAAATATTATTTTCTAGGATGATATTATCTATAAAACGATTTTAAATATAGAAAAATATTCCAATATATATGTATGTAAATATCAAAGTACATATGTATGAATGTATGTATGTATATATATATATATATATATACATACATATATGTACGTATGCATATGCATTATTTTTACATTTGTACGCATTTTTTTAATAAATTAAGAACTTTGTCCGATGTAGTAACATAAGATAGTTATCCAAGGTTATAGCCAGGATGAAAATGATGTTTCGACATCTGCTTGTCTCCTCAGACATTAATGGTTCTCCTTATTTGTAAGAGTTCACTTCGTTCAATTTTGAACCTGATTTTCCTGATCATCTGCATCGTAAAGTGCGCACGAAAATGAACCTCTACCTCCATTTACCAGCACTGGCTTTACACGAATATATGATGTATAT
>NC_069004.1:17697455-17697864 GCF_001194135.2 Octopus bimaculoides
ATATATATATATATATATATATATATATATATATATAAACGTATAAGTGTATATATATATGAATAAGCATGTACGCACACACGCGCACGCACACACAGGTACACACAGGTACACACAGACTGACAGACAGACGGACAGACACACACACACATAAATGTACACATACATACATGTCTGGCTGTTTGTCTCTGTCTGTAAGTATGTGCATGTATGTATGTGTGTGTTTGGTATGTATGTGTGTATGTTAGTGTGTATGTATGGGTGTGTGTTTGTATACTCATTTTATGTCATAAAATAGCCAAATAAGGACAATACACATCCATAATCAAGAACTGCATTTGATCACATGCAGGTTAAGTGTCTTTGTATGATATATATATATGTAAATATATATATATATATATATATA
>NC_069004.1:17701838-17703437 GCF_001194135.2 Octopus bimaculoides
TATATATATATATATATCTACACTGTACACATAAGATGCGAGAGGTATTTGAGGACATATTTAGCAATTTAATAAAACAACTCTAATCTAAAACCAAATGTATGTTAATGAAAATTTTTGCACGATAAGATATGCTATGAGATCATTTGATGCACTTCAGCGTATCCATTTCGGTGTTGATTCTAAGACCTTGTAGAAAGATGTGAGGTGGAAATATACACCCTTCGTTACTCACAACTCCCTAAAACTATTATATTTACTGGAAACCCTGTGCACATCACTCTGGGGACATTTGATAAAATGCAAATAATCTCTGTTGGTCTTGATCGAAGTTTTTTTTATCAGATAAAAAGCAATAAAGCAAAAAAACAAAAAACATAAAGAAGACTTGGGCCAATCAAAGCCTTGTGAATGGATTTGGTAGACGGAAACTGAAAGAAGCCTGTCGTATATATTTAGATATGTATCTATGTTTGTGTGTGCCTTTGTGTCTGTGTATGTCCTCAACGACCACTACGACCACTTGACAGCCAGTGATGGTGTGATTTATGTCTACGTAATTTAGGTGTTCGACAAAAGAGACCGATAAAATAAGTACTAGGCTTTCTAAAATTAAGTACAGGTGTCGATACATTTCGACAAAAATTCTTCAAGGAGGTGCTCCAGCATCGCTGCACTCACGTGACTGAGTCAAGTTTAAAAAAGACAGAAAAAAAACCCCAGATCAAAGGTAAGTTTAAAAAAGACAAAAAAAAAAAATAAAGAAACCAGATCAAAGGTAAAAACAGAAACATATTATCTTCGTGAGGGTTTTTAACTTTGTTAGATAATCGCTTGACAAAAATGAAATGGTTTTCCTGCGTCTGTGTAGACTTGAATTGGCCTCCCCTCCCCTCGGTGTATACGACTTGCATCGAATGTTTTCGTGCGCCGCGATTCTGACAGTCCACTACGACACCTGAGGTTCTTTAGCGTGGCCCTTATTGATCTTCCAGGATCATCATCGATTCTATTTTGAATTCACTGGATGAAATGTAGTGTCTGATATGGGCCAAATATTTAATATGGCTCTTTTTAAAATTGTTTTTCCTCTCTTCGATACAATTCCGCCGGAGGCTTCCAGTTCCATCCTCACATTATGAACATAAGATCTTGCAACATTTACAAAATCGGTAATTCTTAAATCTCTTATGGCAACAATGACTGCATGTCTTTTCATTTCTTATGTTAGCATTTTATGTGCCATCGGGAATCTGAAAGAAATATAAAAAATTATTTAATTGGTTTGAAGAGAGTAATATACTAATATTTAAGTGTCCTCAGATACTGCACGCAACACGTATATATGTTCATATATATATATATATATATATATATATATATATATATAAATATATGCGTGTGTGTGTATGTATATATATGTAAATATGTGTATGTATCTTATCCTATACAATAATGGAGCTCCACATGTTTATCCAACCTTGGAAAATATCCTGTTGTACGAGGACATGTAGTAGCTAACAGCAGCATAAGAGATTTGAAATGCACGTTGCGAGGTATGTATATGTATGTATGCATGTATGTGTGTGTGTATGTATG
>NC_069004.1:17703447-17704108 GCF_001194135.2 Octopus bimaculoides
ATATATATACAAATATATGTGTGCGTGTGTAACTACATATGTTGGTATGTAGCTAGGCCGGTATCTATCCATATACTTTTACATGCTATAAGTACGTATTTTTCTGACTCCGGATCCAAGTTCCGAAGTCCTCCAACAGGGCAAAATTCCGAGCACTGAAGCTAGGCTGCTGGTCGGACAGCTCAGAAGGCCACGCCACGCCACATGCATGGCCTCATCCAGAATGTCGAAGGCCGTATTCTATGGCCAACTGCACCATATCTCGGCTACACCCGCATAATTAATTATATGACTCTTTGGATAGGTTCCGGGACATCTCCGCTTCTCCGTTATTACTAACGTCTTCAAGAAGACAAATTTGCATCAGATCTTCGTAGAAATAACAGTCAGTTACCTGTGATCGAGAACAAAGCGACTAGAATGTATAAAGCGAATTTAAACTAGCCTGTTTATACAATTAATATTATAGGCGCAGGAGTGGCTGTGTGGTAAGTAGCTTGCTTACCAACCACATGGTTCCGGGTTCAGTCCCACTGCGTGGCATCTTGGGCAAATGTCTTCTACTTGTGAGTGGATTTGGTAGACGGAAACTGAAAGAAGCCCGTCGTATATATGTATATATATATATACATACATATATATATATATATATATATATATA
>NC_069004.1:17704510-17705497 GCF_001194135.2 Octopus bimaculoides
TTATGTTCTGAGTTCAAATTCCTCCGAGGTCGACTTTGCCTTTCATCCTTTCGGGGTCGATGAAATTAGTACCAGTTACGCACTGGCGTCAGTGTTATTTCCTATCCCCTAAATTGAAATGCCTTGTGCCTATCTTAGAATGAATCATTAAGAAAGCAGAGGGCGGCGAGCGGGAAGAAAGATTCGCGCGCCGGGCAAAACATGCTTCGAGGCATTTCCTCCGTCTTTCCTTTCTTAGTTCAAAATTCTGCCAAGATAGACTCTGCATTTCATCCTTTCAGACTCAGCGTTTCATCCTACTGGGGTCGATTTAATCGACTTACCCCTCTCCGAAATTGCTGGCATTATGCCAAAATTTGAAACCAACATTATCAGAGTAGTGAAAATATCAACCCAGCGATTTACTAAGAAATTTATTAAGTCTGGAAGCGAAAATAGCGATTGGTGTTACTTTAACGAGATGTCTATCGCAGTATTTGTAGTCTATGCTGTGAAATAACCTGATTTGGGTTAAGGTTTAGGCTAAAGATAGGGTTATGGTTAAGGTTTAGGGTTTAGGGTTAGATTTTGCAGTTATGGTTACGTTTTAGGACTAGGATTTGGGGTTAGGTTTAGAGTTAGATTGCATACTGAAGTGTAAATGGCTAGATAGACCCCATCCTAAAGTGTAAATAGCCAAGTAGACTGCACGTTAAAGTGAAAAATGCCAGGTAGAAAACACGCTAAAGTGGCGCCCAGCGATTAATGCCACTACTAGCCTCACCTAAACCTGACAAATCACATATAAATTTGTCTATTAATATTCATGGAACTGGATGCACAAATAATTAGAAATTAATTGCAACTATGATCAACTTTATGAAATCTATCTATCTATCTATCTATCTATCTATCTATCTATCTATCTATCTATCTATCTATCTATCTATCTATATACATACATATATATACGTATACATGCATACATATATATATATGTGTGTGTGT
>NC_069004.1:17709594-17711405 GCF_001194135.2 Octopus bimaculoides
ATAATAATAATAATAATAATAATAATAATAATAATAATAATAATAATAATAATAGTAATAATAATAATAATAGTAATAATAATAATAATAATAATAATAATAATAATAATATGGTGATGAACAACAATTACAGGAATCACTCCAAAAAACGTCAACAACAACAACAATAACACTGTAGCACCGTAAGTAGTAACAAATATAGAAAAAAACAGTTAAAAGCAAAGAGCAACAATAAAACCGGTAATAATTTAAACAACAACAACAACAACAACAATACTAAGAATAACAAGTATGATAATTATGGCAGCAATAATGAGATGTATAACAACAATAATAATAACAACAATATCAACAACATAATAATAATGACAACAATAATAATAACCTGAGCAAATTAATGATAATAATAATCGTTTCTAGTATAAGCACAAGGCCTGAAATTTTAGAGCTGAGTCGGGGCGGGGGGTCTGGTCGATTACATCGACCCCAGTACTTGCCTGGTACTTATTTTATCGATCCCGAAAGGATGGTAGGCAAAAAGTCGACCTTAATGGAATTTGAATTCAGAACGTAAAGCCGGGAGACTGCCGCTAAGCATTTTGTCCCGCGCGGTAACGATTCTGCCTGCACGTCACCTCAATATTAATGGACTCTCCCGTCGTTTTGCAGAACAAACTTCATAAATGATTTGTTCATAGGGATCAATTGTTCGCGCCACGCGTTAGTTCACTCTCCTCCATCAAATCGATGTTGTCTTAACAGGGGCGCAGTGTGCCACGCGTCAGGTGTCGGAGTGATCGGAGGGCAATGTGAGGTGAAGTATTTTGCTCAAGAGCGCAACCCACCACCTGGTCTAGGAATTGAAATCACGAACGCTAGATTGTGAATGCAACACCACGCCTTCACCATGCGTCTTCAAATAATAATAATAATAATAATAATATGTACAAGACTAAATATATGGCACCCTAAGCATAACACCAACATGAACTTCTAACTTGTTGTCTCTTGAGGTCTCTGGGTGAGGTTTGGAGCCAACTTGTACAAATGTAAAGCAAAAACCTCTTAAGGATGAAAGGTAAAGTCGACCTCGGCGGAATTTGAACTCAGAACGTAGCGACGGGCAAAATACCGCTAAGCATTTTGCCCGGTGTGCTAACGATTCTGCCAGCAAGTTGCTTTAATAATGATAATAATAATAATAATTTCAAATTTCAACAAAAAGCCAGCAATTTCGGCGGAGCGGGGTATAGTCGATTTCATCGACCACAGTGCTCTACTGATACTTATTTTATCGACCCTGAAAGGATAAAAGCAAAGTCGACCTCAGTGGAAATTGAACACAGAATGCCAAGACGGACGACCTAATGATGACAATAGAAACAACGCCATTAGAAATTTGAGCTTCGATGATATCAGTAACAACATCCATAACAACAGCAAAACGCTAACAAAAAAAATCACGGAATATGATATCAATGAAAAATAACAACGACCACAGCAATTTTAGGAATCTCTCAACAACAACAACAACATCTTTTATCCTTTATCCTTTATTTTTTAACTTTTATATTTCATTTGTTTCCGTCACGGGACTGCGGCCATGATGAGGCACCGTCTTGAAGAATCTTTAATTGAATGAATCGATTTCAGTATTTAATTTTGTTATGCCTGGTTCTTATTTTATCGATAATATTTGCCGAACCGCAAGCGGTGTCAAGCGGTAGTAGGGATACAGACAGACAGACACAAAGACACACAAACATAGATATATATATATACATATGATGGCCTTCTTTCAGTTTCCGCTT
>NC_069004.1:17711849-17712456 GCF_001194135.2 Octopus bimaculoides
TTAAGACCGCAAAAGCTGCTCACGACATTTGTGCTGTGTAGAGAGAGGGTGCCATAGCTGAAAGAATCGCTCGTGATTGATATGCCAAGTTCAAAAATGGAAATTTTGACCTCAAAGACGCACCTCGTTCTGGCCGTCCAGTTGAGTTCGATGAAGAGCGATTAAACCAACTATTGCACGAAAATTCTCGTCAAACGAGAAGGGAACTGGTAGAGAAAATGGAATGCTCCCACACTGTTATAGACAAGCATCTTCATTCGATGGTAAAGGTTCAGAAGTATGGAACATGGCTTCCGCATTCTTTAAGTGACAACAAAAATCAACGAGCCACAATCTCCGCTGATTTGTTTGCTCGTCACCGCTCAACTCATGGACACAAGCGACGATTTCTTTACCGAATCGTTACTAGCGACGAAAAATGGTGCCTGTACATCAATATGAAGCAGCATAAGGAATGGCTTAGCCCAGGTAAACAAGCGACACTGCGCGTGAAACAAGATCTTCATCCGCGTAAAACGATGTTGTGCGTATGGTGCGACTGGGAAAGGATTATCCATTACGAATTGATTGAACGGAGCCCAACGGTCAACGCGGAACTCTATGTTCA
>NC_069004.1:17713288-17714508 GCF_001194135.2 Octopus bimaculoides
ATTAGGGTTAAGAGTGAATAGTAAGCTGTTTATATGACATTCACGCCTTTCTCTCTCAGCCGGTGGTGTTGGTGTTATGAATCGGTTGTTTACTATCGCAAATGAATCGATACAAACTGGTGCTCAGCCGGGAATCGAACCCACTTTACGCCTGCAGACCATATATTCTTCGGCTTGATTTGAACAAGGGGCACCCAATTTTTGCGTTTCTCTGATACTGTTGAAGGACCTGGAAACGGGGCAATGCTCGTAGCCTTCGTGTCTCAAGTAATGGCGAAGGACCAACAGGAAGATGTAAAGGCTCATTATAACCCTTCATTGGCAGAATCGGTTGAGCGTTGGATAGCATGCTTTGCTGTAATTACTCTGGCGCTATAAATCTCTGATTTTGGTGTTATGGAAAGGTGAGAAAGATAAGCTTGTAGCAATGAAGATTTTCCAAGAGCAAGAACTAACTGATTGCATGTAACCTGAGTACAGACCCATCTGACATGTCAAGAGCAGACCAAAACATCGATACATGGTCTCTTGGTTTACTAGAAACCAAATCGACGTCAAATAACAGGCTGAAATTATAAAAACAACAGTCAAGCATAGCTCAAATCTCACAATTCAGAAATAAGAGTCAACTCGTCCTCAAATCACACCATTTAGAAATAATAGTCAAATCGTCTTCAAATTACACCATATAAAAATAGAAGTTAGATATTCCTCAATAAACACTATTCCAACATAAATAAGGAGGAGGGTGTCAGTAAATAATGTAGTGTTGGACATACCTTGAAAGAGACGCGTTGATTGTAGGGTTGTCCTTGATTTGCTCGATCAGAGTTGACCTTCGACAACCACAAAAGCCACAACAACAGCAAAGACAACACCAACAGTCACCGCCGCCGCCACCACCACCACCAGGGACAACAACAACAACACCAGCAGCCACCACCACTACCACAACAAAAAACAACTACAACAACAGCACTAACACAGCCACCATCACCGTTCAACTACCACCAACACAACCACCATGGCAACAACCACCGCCACCATGACAAAAGCTACCATCGCCACCGTTCCCACAATCCCCACTCTCACTCCACCCCCACCACTACCACCACTACCAGCAATCCCACTATAACCACCACTCTCACCACTCCCACCACCATTCCCACCACCACTCCCAACACCACTCCCACCATCACTCTCACCACCCCACCATCACC
>NC_069004.1:17714540-17716648 GCF_001194135.2 Octopus bimaculoides
AAGCACCACCACTATCACCATGACAACAACCACAACAACCACACACCTATACTGATGTCAAGAATGAAGAGATCAATATTAAGAGAAACAGAGAAAGAGAGAGAGAGAGAGAGAGAGAGAGAGATAGGGAGGGAGGGAAGGAAAGAGAGAGAGGGAGAGAGTGAAGGTGAGAGAGGGAGATAGAGAAAGAGGAGGAGGGTGTGAGTAATGTTGTTGTAATGCTGATGCATCAATGTGCAAGGGTGGTGCAGTACTGCATCTGTTGTTGCAGCTGCAACAGTTGATACCTGCTGATTAATGGAGATGACTGCAGCCCTTCCCCACCACCACCACCACACACAGATATACACACAATTGTAAACATTAACTAGAGCAGTGTGTGTGTGTGTGTGTGTGTGTGTGTCTGTGTGTGTGTGTGTGTGTGCAGCTATAGGTTGATATGTTTGTGTTTCTACGGGAATGTATGTACGTATGTTTCCAGGTATGTCTCTATGTATGTTCATGCATGTGTTTGTGTATACATGTCTGCATGTTCGTGCATATATATATATATATATATATATGTGGGTGTGTGTGTGTGTGCGAGTGCGCGCGCGCGCATATATATGTATATATATGTGTGTGTATACATACATACATATATATTGTAGATATCTATTTGCATTATTAGTGTGTTTGTATGCGCATTTATGTATGTATATATGTGTGTTTGAAAGTATACATGTACACTTGTATCCCTGTGTCTACATGTGTACGTGTTTGTGTGCATGCTTTGTATGTATATCTATCTATCTATCTCTATATATATATATGTGTGTGTGTGTGTGTGTGTGTGTGTGTGTGTGTGTACGTATATATTATGTACACACACAATATATATATATATATATATATATATATACATACGGATATACGTGTATGTGCGTTTATATGAATAATATCAGTATGTACGTATCTTTATCATTTCTTTCAGTTATTCGACTGTGGCCATACTGGGGCACCGCTGTGAATGGTTTTGTCGAACAAATCGACCCCAGTACTAATTTATTTTTTATACTGGTACTTATTCTATCTGTCTTTCACACCGAACCGTGAAGTTACGGAGACGTAAACACTATCAACAATTGTCGTGTAGCGGAATGGCACAAATACAAACAAACACAAAACGTCACCCAACTACAAATGTATATATTTGTTTTCCGTCTACCGAATCCTCTCACAAGCCATTGGTCGGCCTAGACCTGTAGGAGAAGATACTTGGCAAAAGTGCTACACAGTGAGGCTGAACCCGGAATGATACGATTGGGAAGCAAGCCTCTCAGCCACAGAATCATGCTGTATGTATGTACCGTAAATCCTCGAGTATAATCCGCACTTTTCCCCCCAAAATTTAAGGGTCAAAATTTCTAGTGCGTACTATATACGAGGTTAAAAATGAAAAATATTTTCTAAGTGATAAATATGTAAAGGCAATTTGCTTCATATTTATTTTTCACTGAGGTTATTACTGTTATTTCTTTATTTTCTGCAAACAAATTGCACAAAAAGGCTACACGTTTGCATTATGTTATATATACAATAATAATAAAGGACGTTACCGTATATACGTTTACAAACCAAGGACTTTATATAGACCTCCTTGACTCAAGTTAGAGAAGGGGTTTAGATTTTTCAGAGGAACGGCCCCCTAAAAATCCCCTGCGTATTATACTCAAGGGCGAACTATACTCGCGGATTTACGGTATGTATGTATGTATGTATGTATGTATGTATGTATGTATGTATGTATGAATGTATGTATGTGTATGAAGGAGTGTGATGTGGCCGAATGCCGTCAAGAAGTGTGCTTTGCAATAAGAAGGACCAAGGATCAATTCTACTGCATGCCATGTTAGGCAATTGTCTTTTACCATCACTTTGAATCAGTTAAAATCTTGTGAGTAAGAATGAGTAGACGGAAACGGTGCAGAAGTCTGATGGGTAGATTGTACCTTAATATAATGGTGTAATCTCACACCGATTCTGCTTTTGGTTGGCCCGAGGCTATAGTAGAAGACACTTGTCCAAGATGTCACGCAATGGGACTGAACCCGGAACCATGCGCCTGT
>NC_069004.1:17717311-17719229 GCF_001194135.2 Octopus bimaculoides
GGTTCTTTCAGCTATGGCACCTTCTCCATACACAGCACAAATGTCGCGAGCAGCTTTTGCGACCTTAGAACCTTGATTAAAAGCAAAAAGAAGGAGGCTTCGAAAATTCTCGTTTTTCTTAACTTGATATTCCATTTTAATGATCTGAAAATAAGAAAAAAATAACTAAAGTTAACTAGCAAAAAAAAAAACAGATTCAAAAATGATTCAAAACTAGAATTCTCGAAGAAATAGATTCCAAAATTTAAAAACGCAATAAATTTCAAAATTTAAAAAAGCGGCCAGAACTTAGTTGCCAACCCAATATATGTGTACATACTTCCATCTATACGTATATGTATATGCATATGTGGTCACAGGACGTAACGAAACTTGTACAATAAAAAATACGAAGTATGAATGCTCGAAATAGTAGAAAAATTTATATGCATATATATATATATTATTTACATTATTATATGATTGAACGCCACGCATATATCTATACACACACATACACATACACACATACACACACACACACACACATATATATATATATACGTTTGTGTGTGTGTGTGTGTGTGTGTGTGTGTGTGTGTGTGATTATTGCTCAAGACAAGGCGGTGAGCCGGTAGAATCGTTAGCTCGCCGGGTAAAATGCTTAACGGCATTTCGTCCGTCATTTCCTTCTGAATTCAAATTCCGCTGAGACCGACTTTGCCTTTCACCCTACGAAGATCGATAAAATAAATACTATTTGAGCAGTGGGATCGATTTAATCGACTTACCTCCTCTCCCGAACTTGCTGTTCTTGTGCCAAAAATGAAAACAATTCTTACACAAGGCAATTGGCCAGGTTGCATAACACGATTAACTTACTTTCTCAGTATTCTAAGCAAAAAATACAAAGCTTAGTGCGGTTCGCGCTCTAACATACTCCAGCTATGCAAATTAAGTTCAATACGTGTAGCGAAGCGAGTAAATGCGTATTTATGCGTGTGTATGTGTTGCGAAGGCCGAGTGCGTTCGCGAGCGTTTGTATGTAGAAGCAAGCTGGAAGGGTCATTGGCAAAGACTGACTTCTTTTAAAGGTAATAGTTGAAGCAGACATGAAGGTGTTAAGTAAAGTTACTAAACAAGGCGAGAAGAAAGTGTGTGAATGAGGGAGGGAACGTGTGCGCGCGAGTGTATGTAGGCTTGTGGATGTCTGTTCGTTATGTTATAGGTGTGTGTATGTAAGTTTGGGTAAGGTAGTTTGAAAGTGTAAGCTTGTATGTATGTGTTCGTGTGTAGGTGGGCAGAGAGTAGATATGTGTGAGTGGACCTGTTTGGTGTAAGACGGGGTGAAGGAAGCAAAATTTGGAGGTGGAAGGGCCTGTGTGCGTATACAGATGTGAGAGTTGTGAAAGGGCGTAGAGAGACGGAGGGTTGTGTTAGTGGGGCAGGTGTAGGTGTGTTAAGGATAATTGGTTGGTGTGGGGATGAGATGGCGGTGGTCGGAAGGGACTGAGTGTGAATGGGTTACGTGGCAGCCACATGAGGAGGGCAGAGCGCAGGTAAAGCGGGGGAGTGGGTGGGGAAATGTTAGGTGAATGGTGGAGGAGAGTTCAAGCCTAAAGGACTATAAGTCTGAAGAAAGTAAAGTGAGTTCTTGTGCCCTCTGGAGGCGAATGGTGGGGGAGGTAATGGCCATACTGAAGACCAAAAGATGTTGGATGGAATGGAATGGTCAACGTAGCGGAAATGTCAAGAAACAGCAAACCTGTTGCCAAGTTGGATGTCTCTGAGTTGATCCGCGGAGGCTGCAGAGATTGCGGGCGTTCTTGAAGGGAAAGGATTGTTGGAGTAGCGAATAAACAGGAGGTGGCGGGGTCAGATTGAAGACGATGGATGCACACATGCACCCCGCACCCATATATATATATATATATATATA
>NC_069004.1:17719742-17720678 GCF_001194135.2 Octopus bimaculoides
CTAGTTTCCGTCTAACAAACCCATTCAAGGACTGAGACTATCGTAGAAAACACTTGCTCAAGTTACCGCGCGTTAAAAGAAAAACGAAATAAAGATTATTCTGTACGTGTTAATAAGAGAATGGTAGATAATATCAGAACCTCCGATGTTTTCTTAATAATCGCTCTGTTGCTAACTAGTACGCTGTCAAGCCAAATTCCGTGAAATGAAAATCTGCTAAAAAGACTTTCTTCCTTCCAAGATTCTTCTTCCAGATCAGAAAGATAACATCACCGAAACCTTAAGTTGCCGTTATATAACGTATTAGCTGTAATTTTATTTTACCTTCCTCTTCCTATATCTTACCGACAAGATTAGTGTCCTGTATCAGTAGGGCTAAGTCATGTAAAAGAACAAACTAGTCTAAGGATTGGATCCTACGGAAATTTGTCTGAACGGCATGCTTTCTAGCAACATAAAAATAGCGATATTCTGAGAAATTCGGAAACCCACAAATATTTACTTATGTTTGCTGCTGTCTTTTAAACTTTGTAAAAGATATTTTGATGTCGAAATATCAACCATATGCTGTGTAAACAATTCATTGTGGAGCATGAGAGAAATGGATTGTAAATTTGAACATTATGGCATTTTCCCTTTTCATATTTTTTTCTACTCTAGACTAAAGGCCCGATATTTTGGGTAAGTGGGCCAGTCAATTAGATCGACCTCAGTACGCAACTGGCACTTAATTTATCGAACCCGAAAGGATGAAAGGCAAAGTAGACCTCGGCGGAATTTGATCTCAGAACATAAAGACAGACGAAACATAGCTAAGCATTTCGCCCGGTGTGCTAACGAAGCTACCATCTCACCGCCTTCTCCCCTTTATATAGATTACGTTATTGCCCACTGGGGGCTAAACATAGAGGGGACAAACAAGGACAAACATAGGGA
>NC_069004.1:17721639-17722177 GCF_001194135.2 Octopus bimaculoides
ATATATACATATATATATATATATATATCTATATCTATATATATATGTATGTATGTATGTATGTATGTATGTATGTATTTGTGTGTCTGTGTTTGTCCCCACACTATCGCTTAACAACAGATGTTGTTATTTTTACACCACAGTAACCTAGCGGTTCGGCAAAAGGGACGGCAGAATAAGTATTAGGCTTACAAAGAATAAGTCTTGGTGTCAATTTGTTCGACTAAAGCGGTGCTCCAGCATGGTCGCAGTCAAGCGACTCAAACAAGTAAAAGAATAAAAGAATAACATTTAATAACACAAATTAATATAAATTTAATAACAAATCAGAAGAATATTAAATGGAATTAGATGACCAGTTGGGAACTATACCGACCTCAACCACATGAGGCACGTGCACGCATGCACACACAGAGGCACACGCATGAATATCTGTGCGTATAAATATAGATATATTACATATATATATACATTACATATACATATATGTACATGCATGTGTGTGTATATATATATGTATATATATATATATATATAT
>NC_069004.1:17723613-17724378 GCF_001194135.2 Octopus bimaculoides
TATATATATAAATGTGTGGATATATACACATTCATTTTCATGCGTCCGCGTACACATATGAATGCATGTATGTATGTATGCATATATGTGTGTATGTATGTATGTATGTATGTATGTATGTATGTATGTATGTATGTATGTATGTATGTAGGTATGTATGTACCTGCTTTTAAATTATATCTTTTACTTGTTTCAGTCATATGGCTGCGGTCATGCTGGGCCGCCGGCTTGGAGAATTCTTAGTCGAATGTATAGTCTCCAGTGCTTATCTTTTTAAAGCCGGTCAGTTACTGTGTCGGTGTTATTTGCCGAAGCGCTAATTTATAACGACGTAAATACACCCACACCAATTGTCAACCGCTAGTGTGGAACAAACACAGACACACACACACAAACGCGCGCGCACACACATACACACACAGACACATACACGCACATACACATATGCATACACGACGGGATTCTGTATATATATCGTGGACGGGCCCAATGTTATTTTTTCAAGATTGTACCCAGCATTCGATGGTTTTCTTTCATTTTCCAGCTACGAAATCCATCTATAAGGCTTTGGTCGGCCCGAGGCTACAGTAGAAGAAACTTGACCAAGTTACCACGCAGTGGGACTGAAGTCAGAATTATGTGAGTGAGAAGCAACTTTCTTACCACGCACCCATGCACATACAATTAGGCGTGGCAAGAAGCGCACAAGTATATTGGTAGCCAAACATACGCACATTTAAAATATATATATATATATATATATAT
>NC_069004.1:17725513-17726357 GCF_001194135.2 Octopus bimaculoides
CCCACCCCCCCACATATATATATATACACTATAAACGGTCGTGCCCCACCGTGGCTGCAACCCACGAACTTTACATAGTTTTAATATATTTTTTATATATTTTATATTGTTTGTTGGCCGGTTTTGCTTTCACTAATCATGACATTAAAATTTATTTATATACATATTTTCTTAAGAAAAAAATTTTTTTGTTCATGTTATGATTCGGGGAGATAATTAGTAATCACTATTATTGTGGACAGGGGTGATAATTGTTCATCTTTCACTGTATGTATGTGTATGGAATTATATATACGCAAAAATTCAAAAATTAGAGTAGTGGGGAGATATATGTACAGTGATGGGTACGTAATCGTGAATTAAAAAATGTATAGAAATCAAAGTTGGTTATGTGTGCGTATTTAGACGTGTTCTGTATTTATCGATGAATATATTTTCTTTATTTAAACGTTCTTGTATAGAAATTGTCTCTTTGCACTTGTACCTCTGAGAATCTAATTTATGTAATAACCTGACATCACTATATAGAACAGACGGAGAACCATTCTACATAAAGAGCAGATCCGGTTCTCGCAATACAGACAGATTCCTTTAAGTGAACACATAGAGAGATATGCAGGTAACATCAAACCAAATTTCACTGTTTTCCTCTTCTACCAGTGCAAAGATACAATTTCTATACAGGAACATTTAAATAAAGAAAATTTATTCATCGAAAAATGCGCATAACCAGCATTGATCTCTATAAATATATTAATTCACGATTACAAACCCATCACTGTACATATTTCTCCCCACTACTCTAGTTTTTGAATTTTTGTGTATATATAATTACCCCCCCCCC
>NC_069004.1:17726504-17729682 GCF_001194135.2 Octopus bimaculoides
TTCATTTAGATTTTTCTACTTGTTGAATCATTCATTCATAAATTCCACACACAACATGGACAAAAAAAATTTTCTTAAAGAAATACGTATTTAAACAAATTCTAATGTCATGATTAGCGGAATCGAAACCGGTCGACAAACACAATATAAGATATATTAAAACTATGTAAAGTGTGTACAGTTTCTTTGTTTAATTTTTTATATATATTACAACTCACCACGTAGGGATAATCGAAATTCCTCCCTTTCTATATATATATATATATATATATATATATTATGTATATATATCTTCTTATTCTTGTTATTAATATTAAGGCTGTGAGCTGGCAGAGTTGTTAGCTTGCCGGTCAAAATGCTTAGCGGTATTTCGTCCGTCTTTACGATCTGAGTTCAAATTCTGCCGTGGTCGATTTTGCTTTTCATTCTTCCGGGGTCTATGATATAAATATCAGTCAAACACTGGAGTTGATATAATCGACTCGTCCCTTCCCCCCAAATTTCAGGCATTGTACCTTTACTAGAAAGGATTATTATTATTATTATTATTATTTACTTTTAATCTGCCTGTTTTAATCTGCAGTAGCGAACTATCTTCATGTAATATAACATTTAAATTGATTGGGTTTTTCTATGGATGTGGGCAGTACTTATCAGCTCAATATTTTGGATTTCTCTGAGACGTGGTTCTCCTAGGATATTGTCTAGATGTTTCTGACATCCCTTTCTCATGATACCCAGGGCACCCAGAATAACAAGAACAGTTCTCGCTTTATGATGCCACATCTTTTGTACTTCAATTTCCAGGTCCTTATGTTTACTTAATTTGTCAAATTCCTTTACAGATATATTTGTATTAGTGGGAACACTTACATCTGTTAGTCTTCAACTATTTCTTCTTTGTCTTTAATGACTATGTCTGGTCGATTAGACTGGATCGTTCTGTCGGTGTTGGCTGGGAAATCCCAGAGGATAGTAACATTTTTACCTTCAACGACTAGCTCAGGATGATGTTCATACCAGTAAGCAAGAGTGCGGATTTTGTAGTGTTTACATATTTTCCAATGTAATTACTGTCCTACCCTATCATGGCGATTTTTGTATTCGTTTGGTGTCAGCACAGGACATCCCAAGACAAGATGGTCTATTGTTTCATCAAATTTATCGCAGAATCTGCATTTAGGATCAGAACTGTTTTGAAGAACGTTAGACTGATAGTTTTTGGTAAGTAAGCTTTGATCTTGTGCCGCCACTACGAAACCTCCAGTCTCTAATTATTATTATCACTATTATCATTATTGTTCAGTAGTGTTATTTTTATAACGTGCTTTCACTTCACTGCCGAGCGCAGCTCTGTGCGCCTTGGGTATGTGCTGTGGTTTGCTGTGATGCTCTTATGGTTACTGTATTGAAAGTGTTTTGCGTAAGATGTGTGCAGTGCCCAGTAGTGCAATTTTCGGTATGTTATATATATATTTGTAAGTCCTGGTGTTTTTGTTATGTATTCGTCTGAATATTTTTTTATTATACCTAAGGCACCTACTATGATAGGAATTGTTTCTGTTTTTAGAGTCCACATTCGAGTTATCTCTATTTCCAGGTCTTTGTATTTTGAAAGTTTTTCCATTTCTTTTAGGGAAACGTTGTCATCTGCTGGTATTGATACATCAATTAGAAAGCATTTTTTTTTCTTCATGAACTTTGACAACTATATCTGGTCTATTTGCCTTAATTTCTCTATCTGTGTGTATTGGCATATCCCAGAGTATGGTTGCTTTCTCGTTTTCTGTGACCTTTTCTGGCGTGTGTTTATACCATCTTTTTTCTTTTTATTATTATTATTATTATTATTATTATTATTATTATTATTATTAGTATTATTATTATTATTATTATTATTATTATTATTATTATTATTATTATTATTAACTTAGCACGCTGGACGAAATGCTTAGCGGTATTTCGTCCGTCGCTACGTCCTGGGTTCAAAAGCCCCTTAGGTCAATAGATTAAGTACCAATGAAACATTGGAATCAGTATAATTAACTAGTTCCCTCCACCAAATTTCAGTCATTGTACCTTTGTGCCTACAGTAGAAAGGATTATTATTATTATTATTATTATTATTATTATTATTATTATTATTACTAATATTGTTGTTGTTGTTGTTGTTGTTATTGTTATTGTTAATATTATTATTGTTGTTGCTGTTAGTAGTAGTAGTAGTAGTAGTAGTAGTAGTAGTAGTAATAGTAGTAGCAAAAGATTTCTTTATAAGCTATTAACTGCTATGAAAATTTCTATTATTTAACAGAAAGTCATTAACCTTTGTGGAAAGAGTCTAGTATGTATTTTGTGTGTGTGAGCGCTTTCGATTTTCAACTTTTCAAATACAACGCATAAAGAAGTTTTTGTAAAAGTGTTAAATATTTCCAGTGTAATTCCAGATTTAGAATGTTTGCCATTTTTATAAAGTATTCCCCTTTTGTCTTTTGTAGTTATCCATTTTCATCCTATATATTTTTTAAAGGAACATATTTCAAATTGTTGATTATTTTAAATGCTGACTGTTTCCGGTTTATTTTCGGTTTTGAAATTCTTATAAAGTATTCTTTTTTTTTAACCTTTCCTAGTTTTATCGTTTTCATCTTTTATTTTGTAAAAGGGGAATATTCTAAATTTTTCATTAGCACAAATGTTTAAATGTTAACAAAATGAAACATTTCTAACATTTTTTATTTATACACATTTACATGACTGGTTAGTGTAGTCCTAGTTTCTCCAATTTAATTTACACTGCACTGTGGGCATGTGAAGCAGCAGATGAGATTTTTTTGTTTTGCAGTTGATATTTTTATATTAATTTTCAGTTCTTTCTCATTCTTGAACCTTCTGGTTGTTCCTTGCACACATGCATATCTATCTATCTATCTATCTATCTATCTATCTATCTATCTATCTATCTATCTATCTATCTATCTATCTATCTATAAAACAAAAAGGCAAAAGAGAGTCACTTACTGTTATAGTTTCTTCAATGAGAATATTGACCAAGGTTACCGTGGTCTTTTCCGTAGGCTTTTCTTTCCACGGCCAAACCTAAACTGTCCTCCCCTCCTTTTACACGAGAACATTACTGTGTGATACACGATCCCTATTGATCGCCCTTTTTTTTTTT
>NC_069004.1:17729806-17731857 GCF_001194135.2 Octopus bimaculoides
AGCTCTACATTGTATTTGTCCCATCTTCGTTGAGCCCTGTGTGGCTAATAAAAGAAATGTATCTATCTATCTATCTATCTATCTATCTATCTATCTATCTATCTATCTATCTGTCTGTCTATACGCACATACACACACCACACACACATACACACACATACACACACGCTTATACATACATACATACATACATACATACATACATACATACATACATATATATACATATATCTATATATGTATATATATATATATATATACAACCCATATGCACACACTTAGATACAAACACACATATATATGCGCTGAATACAATGCGTTGCTGTATTCAACCTCACTGCACTTGAGTTCGAATTCCACAAAGGTCAGCTTTGTCTTTTGTCCTTTGGTAATGTACAAAAACCAACCTACCCGGATCGGTGGGATGTTGCTTCTGTGAAAGGGAGGAGAAAGATGCTCTGTGAGATGTGTTACCGCTTATGTTTCCCCTGACAGCAACGCCTGCGACCACACTGGTTCCAGAGTGTTTCACCTTACATAAATATCGAAGGTAGGGAGGTGAGACTTGCAGAAGTGAGTAACTGCGGGTCGTCTTCAGTAACTCTTATTCGTAGATCTCCAAACACAAGAGCAGATTTATGGGCAATCTTAACTAATGGAGGCCTTACATATTTTCTAGACCCCTTTGTACATGTTTTATATATACATATACATAAAGACACATTCGAGCACAAAGACAAGCAATGTGCTCCAGCATGGCCATGGCGTTAGGGCTGAAACGTAGTATAAATGAACACATAATATATATATATATATATATAAACTCATACAGACATAGGGTAAAAATTAATAATTAATTGATAATTAGTAATTTTACCAAGTAGTTCGGTGTGTTAAAAACCATTATCGGTAAATATATAAACACAATTTAAAATTTAGGGTTCAGCAAATATTGCTTCACCACACACCGAAAATTAGAAATAGCAGCCAAAACTACTATTTCTCTACTAAAATAACGACTCCCAAAAACAGTAATACTCGCAAAATTCGTTATTTTTTCCTTTTTTGCCCTTGTAGTTTACGAGTATTACTCTTTTTTGGGAGTCGTTATTTTAGTAGAGAAATAGTAGTTTTGGCTGGTATTTCACACACATTCACACACACATATATACACATATATATAGATATATGTCATACATTACAGTTCGTCCGTCGTTGTCGACGATGTCCAAGGACACCACGTGGGAAAAGAAGACGGGACATAGTGTGTCCGGCTGTGGCCAATCAGTTCCATGCGTGTACAGGACGTTAGAACAATGAACTACAGATCACGGAACGAACACATAGGAAAACAGATAGCCACTTGGAATTAATCCTTCGTCAGCTGCCTCTATTCTAACTAGACGTTTCGAAGATAAGGCAGAACGTACTCTAGCATAGTCTCTTCCTGAGTAGTGGATCGAGCCACTAAACAGAGGATTCCAAGGTGGCAAGCACAAACCAAGACAGTATGTATGTATGTATGTATGTATGTATATGTATGTGTGTGTGTGTGTCCTTTTATTAATTTCTCCTATTTTTACTTGTTTCCCTCATTACACTGCGGCCATGCTGGGGCACCGTCTTGAAGAATGTTTAGCGGAATGAATCGATCCCCAGTATTTATTCTTTTTCAAGCCTGGTACTTATTCTATCAATGCCGAACCGCTAAGTTACGGGCGCGTAAACACACAAACACCGGTTGTCAAGCTGTGAAGAGGACGAACGCAGGCACACACACGCATCTTCTTACAGTTTCCGTCTGCCAAACAAAGCACAAAGACACATATACACAAATATATAAACACATACTCAAATACGTACGTACAATTATACATATATACCCACATATACGTACACGCACACTCACATACACACAACGTATATATATTGATAGATAGAGAGACAGACAGAGAGACAGACAGACAGACAGACAGACAGATAGATAGATAGATAGATAGACAGACAGACAGACAGACAGACAGATAGATAGATAGATAGATAGATAGATA
>NC_069004.1:17731867-17732197 GCF_001194135.2 Octopus bimaculoides
ACAGACAGACAGACAGACAGACAGATAGATAGATAGATAGATAGATAGATAGATAGATAAATAAATATATATATATATAGATAGATAGATAGATAGATAGATAGATAGATAGATAGATAGAGAGATAGACAGACAGATAGATAGATAGGTAAACTGATGACTGTTATAAATGCATGGACAGGTCAAGGGATAAGGCACACTATACATGTACGTGTATATCTGTGTATGTGCGTATGTGCATGTGTGTGTGCGTCCGCGTGAGCCTCTGTCTGTCTGTCTGTCTGTCTCCCCCTCTCTCCCTCTCCCTCTCCCTCTCCCTCTCCCTCTCCC
>NC_069004.1:17732491-17733011 GCF_001194135.2 Octopus bimaculoides
CTCTCTCTGTATATATATATATAAATCTTCTTTTACTTGTTTCAGACATTTGACTGTGGCCATCGTGGGGCGCTATCTTGAAGGGCTTTTAATCGAACAAATCGACCTCAAGACTTAATTTTTATAGCCCTACTGTTTATTCTATCGGTCTCTTTTGCCGAAAGCTAAGACACAGGGACGTAGACACATAAATACGTAGACACATAAATAAAGTGTCAAGAGGTGATGGGGGGTGGCAAACACACACACAAAGAGACGCACACAAAGAGACACACAGAGACACATACAACAGGCTTCTCTCACTTTCCGTCTAACAAATCCACTCAGACAGATAAATTAACTGATGGCTATTATAAATGTATGGACAGGCCAAAGGATAAGGCACACTATACATGTATGTACGTGTATATGTGTGTGCATGTCGGTGTGGTCAGTCCGAGACTATAGTAGAAGACACTTGCCCAAAGTGCCACACAGGGGAACTGAACTCGGAAGCATATAGTGGGAAGCAATCTTCTTA
>NC_069004.1:17734281-17734968 GCF_001194135.2 Octopus bimaculoides
ATATATATATATATATATATACATATACACACTCACACACACACACACATATACACACTCTCTCTCACACACACAGACACATGTATATATATGAACACATGTATTTAGGTACATTTATACATACATACGAAACATATATATACCTGTGTTCATCAGTGTACAACACTTAAACAAACAATGGTAGGCTTGTGATGGGTATCCACTGCAAAGATATACACTAGTTTACATTTTTTCCTGTCCTTACGTTCTGAGTTCAAATTCAAAGTAAACTTTTCCTTTCATTCTTTCGGGGTCGATAGAATAAATACCAGTTGAGGACTGGCGTCTAACTAATCGACATACCATCTCCCCAAAAATTGCTGGCGTTGTGTCTAGAGTAGAAAGGATTATTATCTAAGTACCAATAGAACACTGGGGTCGGTAAATTAAGAACCAGTGAGACACTGGGTGAATGTAATCGACTGGTCCCCTCCCCTCAAATTTCAGGCCGTGTGCCAATAGCAGAAGGGATTGTTATCTAACCTTCACTCATATGCAGACATGAGTGCATTATACACCACACACACACACACACACACACATATGTGCGTATATATGTGACATGTACGTATGTATATATGATTAGATGGTTCGGAGAGAGGTATGCAGATATGCATGCATACATATATATATATATATATATATATA
>NC_069004.1:17737686-17738781 GCF_001194135.2 Octopus bimaculoides
GAATGTATTCTTTTTCGGGAGAAACAAGACATATTTTGTCGGACTCACTGTTATTATTATACTTCACACACAGATACATGACTCTGTGCATACAGATAAATACACACACACACACACACAAATCCATACATGAATATGTATGCATATATATATATATGTGTGTGTGTGTGTGTGAGTGCGTGTGTGTGTGTTTGTATTATATATGTACATGTATGCTTATATATATAGATATATATGCACAGAGAATATGTATATGTGTATGTGCGTGTGCGTGTGTGTGTGCTTGTGTGTGTATGTGTGTGTGTGTGCGTGTTTGCCTGTGTGTCTTTGTGTATGTATATATGCAAGTATGTATGTACGTATATTGCAGGCGCTTGGGTTAGTGGTTAAGGTGATACACCTATGATGCTAAGATCGGGGTTTCGATTTCTTTCGCAGTATGTGTGTGAGTGTGTGTAACTTATGTAATATACAGAAAAAGTTATGATACTCACAGCTGAGTGAATCTATTCGTCATTTCTTTCCAATCTTTTGCCCTCCAGTCATGCGGTGTATATATATATATATACATTTGTGTTCTGGCATGTATGCATGCATACACACATGCATATATGTATTTATGTATGTATGTATGCATGTGTATCTATATGTGCGCATGTGTGTGTGTCTGTGTGTGTATGTATACATATAAATTACGTATATATTCATACATATATGTATATATACATACATAGAAAAAATCATATATACATACATACATACATACATATATATATTTCGTTTTTGTATTTGGTTTTCAAGATTCGTTATGTGAATTCGTGTGTTGAATTCGCATATTTGATTGTGCCTGGGGAGAGAATTCTCTTTTAGTGCTATATTATTTAACACACTCACCGGTTCGATTTCCACTCATTTATTTATTTATTTATTTATTTATTTTACTTTAATTTTTCGTTGCGTCTTGCAACCTTTTCAATAGTCATTCAAGTGTCAATAAAGAAATAAATGAGTGGAAATCGAACCGGTGCGTGTGTTAAATAATATAGCACTAAAAGAGAATGTCTCTACCCAAGCACAATAATATATATATATATA
>NC_069004.1:17739121-17740035 GCF_001194135.2 Octopus bimaculoides
ATGTTTGTGTTTGTGTGTGTGTGAGCGCTTATGTTTGTTTGTGCCTTTGCCTATGTCCCTATGTAGAAGAATATATTTCTGTACAAAGATTTGACTTATTTTGTCTGGTTGTGCATTGCTGTCTTTTCAGATTATTGGGCGTACGACGGTAGTGCCACCGGTTCGACTCCTATACCGTGTAAGTCGTTACACCCTTGAGCAAGGCTCACCATTTCGCATCAGCCCACTTTACTAGGTGGAAAATAAACCGCTACTGCATGCAGGTACAAGCCTGTTTTCCTTCAGGAGTCAAATACCCGATATTTTGCAGGGTTAGGGTCTAGGGTGTGGGCCGGAGCGAACGTATGTTCATGCCTAAAAAAATACATGGTGTAACTCCCCGAGATATAAGACCCTGCAGCGACAGACATCTATGCTACCCGTAAACCCTATTTTATCTACATTAAAAGTTATATGCATGTGCTGGTGAGTTTATGTGTGTGTGAGTGCGAGTGTATGTGTGTATATATGTTTGTATGCATATATGTATGTATGAATGAATGCATGAATGGATGTAGATATATACATATATACAATGCTCTCTCTCGTCGTCACACGACGTATGAGGGTTCGACAATTTCTTACCGAACACCCAGACGCATGAATTGTTTATAGTGATCATAATGTCTGTGTAAACTTAAACTCACTTCCTCCATCAGATCGACATTACCTGTACAGGTGCAACAGGTGCCACAGATATCGAAATATATATGGGCGAAGGCGTGGCTGTGTCGTAAGAAGCTTGCTTCCCAGCCCTATGGTCTTGGGTTCAGTCCCACTGCGTGGCAACTTGGGTAAGTGTGTTCTGCTGCAGACACGGGCCGACCAAAGCCGTGTGAGTGGATTTGATAGACGGAAACTGGAAGAAGCCCGTC
>NC_069004.1:17740565-17741054 GCF_001194135.2 Octopus bimaculoides
ATATATATATATATATATATATACGTACATACATATATATAAGCGCATATATATGTATATAAACGCATGTGTAAATATACGTATATACAGATATATATATATATATATATATGTGCGTGTAAGTGTGTGTGTGTATAAATGAATGTGTTTGTGTGCCTCTGTGTGTGTATATATATAAATGAATGTGTGTGAGTGTGTGTGTGTTGTTTCCTTGTTTAAATCAGTGAACTGCAGCTATGCAGTGGCAATGCCTTGAAGGTTTGAGTGGAACAAATTAACTGCAGTGTTTATGTGCAGCAGCCTTGTAATTCCCTGGCGGTCTTTTTGCGGAACCTGTAGGGTACGGGGACGTAGAGAAAGCTACACCAGTTTCTCAAGGAGTCTGGGACAAACACAAAAGCAAAAACACAAACATAAACCTTGGCACACATAAACACACACATATACATATATACATATACATATATACATATACATATATCCATATAC
>NC_069004.1:17741154-17741901 GCF_001194135.2 Octopus bimaculoides
AAAAAAAGAACACCAAAATATATATTTACAGTAAGAAAACTGGTTACTAATTAATTCTTTATTGTCAGGTGGAATGCAGCCATTTAAAATACGGGTAATACATGCGCATGCGTGCATGTGTGTGTGTGACTCTGTGTGTGTGTGCGCGTGCATGTGTGTGTGTATGTGTGTGTTTGTGCGCACGTGTGTGTTTGTGTGTATGTGTGTGTTTGTGCGTATGTGTGTGTTTGTGCGTATGTGTGTGTTTGTGTGTATGTGTGTTTGTGTGTGTGAGTGTTTATAATTAAGTCAGGTCACTCTGCTTCATATGGTGAGCTGAAAATAAGCTTTTGTGGATTGAAATTATAACCATATCTATCTATCTATCTATCTATCTATCTATCTATCTATCTATCTATCTATCTATCTATCTTTCTATCTATCTTTCTATCTATCTATTTTCTCTCTCTCTCTTTATCTATCTATCTATCTATCTATCTATCTATGCATACATACATATATGCACACGAAAACTCACAGACATACACACTCATCACATACACACAGGCACACACAGGCACACACAGGTGGCGAGCTGGCAGAAACGTTAGCACGCCGGACGAAATGCTTAGCGGTATTTCGTCTGCCGCTACGTTCTGAGTTCAAATTCCGCCGAGGTCGACTTTGCCTTTCATCCTTTCGGGGTCGATTAAATAAGTACCAGTTACGCACTGGGGTCGATATAATCGACTTAATCCGTGCTTGTCT
>NC_069004.1:17741911-17742690 GCF_001194135.2 Octopus bimaculoides
CGACTTTGCCTTTCATCCTTTCGGGGTCGATTAAATAAGTACCAGTTACGCACTGGGGTCGATATAATCGACTTAATCCGTGCTTGTCTGTCCTTGTTTGTCCCCTCTGTGTGTAGCCCCTTGTGGGTAGTAAAGAAATAAAACACATACACACACACACACACACATACATACACCATACACTCACATACTGCAGAGAAAAACAATTTGGAAATATCACAGAGTTCTAAGTATTTACAAAGTTCCACAAAGCAAAAATGTAAGCGGCAATCGTGTTTTATTCTCATTGTCTATCATGGTGGGAGACGATCTATACCATAGCTAATGGGTAAAGAAATATTAAGTAACAACGGTGGATAAAATATATAATCGAAGAAAATGTACGAGGGGGTTCTGAAAAGTTCCTGGCATTAAGGTTGTCGCGAAAGACCTGGCTGAAGGCCCAGCCTTCCGAGTCCTTTTACACGGCTCAGAAAAACTGAAGGACCGCTACAATAAGTGTATGAACCTGAGAGGGGAACAGGTTGAATAAAATCATAGTTAACTGATCTTCCTGGATTTTCTTTTACCCAAAGCCAGGAACGTGTCATCACCCCCTTGTATTCAGGGTAACTGAAAAGTAACTCCCTATTTAAAAATACTTATAAATTATTTAATCGTAATTTTTTCTTCAATTTTTTTTTTTTTTGTGTGTTTGTCTTTTGAAGTATGAAAATTTAATCTGTAATCGTATTGCTCTTGTCGTTCGTGAATGGCTGAATGCTCACTTTCCAGGGAGA
>NC_069004.1:17743703-17746469 GCF_001194135.2 Octopus bimaculoides
CACACACACACACACACACACACACACACACACACACACACGCGCGCGCGAAAATGATGGGCTTCTTTCAGTTTCTATTTTCCAGATCTGCTCACAAGGCTTTGGTCGGTTCGATTGTCCCAGAATCTCTTGAACAAAATAAATTTCAACGTGTTAATAGCACATACTCATCTGTATGTGTTAATGAGAACAGCGATTAGCATATTCACGTGCGATTGTGCCGGAATATAATGGTTTAAATTTTGGCACAATGTCATCAAAAGTTCGTGGGGAAGGGCTAAGTCGCTTAGATCGACTTCAGACTCGTCTGCTACTTATTTTATCGATCCTTAAAGGATGAAAGGCAAATTCGGCCACTGTAGAATTAGAACTTAGAAGATAAAAAAACGGACGAAATACCACGTGCTAACAATTCTGCCAGCTCGCCGCCTTAATCTACCGGAACATATTGAGAATAAATATGCAAAACACTGTTGTATTCGTACAGTTGTAGAATGAAAAACTGGTAAATATCGCATCAACGTCTGATAAAGATGATGGAACTATCCGGAAATTTGTCAAAGCTCTTAGAGCCTAGATAGAGTGAGCAGTAAAGTCGTATTACAATTCCTTTTAATTTTGGCCAAACCTAAGACACTTTTCCTGTGACGATGGAACTGTCTAAGCTATGAGTCACGGCTGGTTTAATCATTAATGGATCAACCTTGTTGTTTGCAAGAATTTACAATGTGCAAGATTGCGTAAAAAGTCAAAAGATTTGAAATAGACATTAAATAGTTGTAGACGTTGTAGTAGTAGTAGTAGTAGTAGTAGTAGTAGTAGTAGTAGTAGTTGTTGTTGCTGTTGTAGTAGTTGTAGTAGTAAAAAGGATGATGGTAATGATCTATGGCTTTATTTATATATTTATCTATTTATGTATATGAACAGCCTGTTTACTGCGCAAAAAAGTCTTTCGTCTTTATGTTGTTCAGGGGTTAATTAAATGGTTAACGTTTTCGGAAAGGAATTTCTTAAAAGGATGACACTAGAGAGAGAGAAAGAAAGAGACAGAGAGAGAGAGAGGGAGAGGGAGATTAAAAGATAGAGAGAGGAGAGATAGAGTGAGAGGAGGAGAGAAAGAGGGAGAGGTGATTAACAAATTTAACAAAATCCGCCATATTTCATAAAATATGTAAAATAAAAATATTTCGCCCAAAATTATTTGTCCATTTCAAGGAAAAATGTCTGAACAAAAAAGAAAAGGAAAAGAACGATAACAAGAGAATCAGACGGGGAGAAAAGGAAAAGGGAGAGTAAGACAAAACTAAGAGAGAGAGAGAGAGAGAGAGAGAAGAGGGAGAGAGAGAAGAGAGACAGAAGAGGGAGAGGGAGGAGAAAGAGAGAGAGAGAGAGAGAGAGAGAGAGAAAGGGGAGAGAAGAAATTATTGAAAGGAGAGAAAAATTTTTAGAGAGATTGTGGTGATGGCGGAGATTAAAATCTGAGGGTAATCGATGCTATTTATCAATGATAAAGAAAAAACAACAGCAAATAAACAAGCAAATAACAGAAACAATAATAACAAAAGAAAACAAAACCGAGAAGCAGGTTTAATGCCATCCAGATCAATTTAATTGAGACAAGAATATAATTTGAAAAATTAGAGAAAAAAATAACATAATAATAGCAACAACAACAATAATGACAATAATAATAATAACAACATCAACGAAACTGATAGAAAAAAGGAGAAAGAAATAGCGAAAGAAAAAATAAATAAGAAAGAAATGAGAAAATCGGTTCTATGATATTAATGGAAGATTGATTGTGATGAATTTACTTCTCATGAAAATCTATACCGTTTTACCACTAGCAATTTGTCGCTGAAAATTGAGATGAAATATTGATTAATAAAGTTTTCTCCCCACTCTAGCTCAGCCTCCACCCTTCATCCTTTAATATTAAGATGGCGTCGGAGTGATTTCAAATAGATTTAATCAGAGTGAGGGGTAGAAGATAAAAAAAGAAATAAGAAATGGATGTATCGTATCTGACCATAAGCTTTTCTTTGTCTCTAACGTAGAAGAGTTAGCCTCGAGGACTAAGCAGCTCTCTCTCCCTTTCTTTCTCTCTCTCTTTCTCTCGCTTACCATCATTTTCAAAGTCTTTCTTCGAATTTTTTAAAACGTTTTTCCCCGTCCCTGTCATAGATGTAAATTCTGAAAGGCTAAAAGAAGAATAAAAATGTATTTATTGAAATATATTTTGATGTTTATTTCAAAAGCAGATATAGTAAATATTAAATTGTTAGATTTTTAAAATAAAAACAAAAATAACGAAACAAAATACAGACAAACGAGATGTGCAGACAGATATTTCTATATTACATTAAAGTATATTTCCTACCCACCTACATAGCTACCTAACAATCTATCTACCCACACATCTATCTATCTATCTATCTATCTATCTATCTATCTATCTATCTATCTATCTATCTATCTATCTATCTATTTATCTATCTATCTATCTATCTATCTATCTATCTATCTATCTATCTATCTATCAATATATCTTCTTACCTCTCTGTATCTATTACCTACCTACCTACCTACCTACCTACCTACCTACCTACCTACTTACCAACTTAATTCACTACGTACAAATATATATGCGTGAGTATGTATGAAGTATGTATGTATGTATGACTATATGCATGTAAATTCGTATAAATGTGTGTATATATATGTGTGTGTGTGTGTGTGTGTGTGTGTGTATGCATATAATGC
>NC_069004.1:17746790-17751859 GCF_001194135.2 Octopus bimaculoides
TGTATGTGTGTATCTATCTATCTATCTATCTGTCTGTCTGTCTGTCTGTCTGTCTGTCTGTCTGCCTGTCTGTCTGTCTATCCACAGCTTCAAAACGGCTGATGAATCTGACCCATACGACCCTTAATGTATTCTTTAGAAAATAATGGAATACCTCCTACATCTTGGTCACCTGCTTTGCCTTGGTGTTGCACGCAGAGCGGATGGTGTCTTTCTCAACACCCTTCCCTCCCCACCACACAAGATTACAACTGGGGGGGATTAAGAGTCCTGAAATTGGGGCTGGTGATGTTTTAGAAATTATCAGACAACATCTGATTCTTTTCAGAAGTATGGCAAAGCATCGAAAAATGCTGCCACACATTCGGCCTTCCAGCAGCAACCCCCTCCAGCCAGGGTTTGGTCAGTCTGCAGCAGCCTCACATAGCTGTCTGAATTCAGCCTAAGTACCTATTCACTAGTTGCTGGATGAATTCCTGTGTGCGGACGCACTCAGAACGCCTGCTGTCCACGGCTTCGTATTCTCCGTTGCTACTTTCCATATCACGTCTTCCAGCCTTTACGTTGTTCATAGAGCATCAAACAGCAGTCATGATGTCGGCATTTTGATATCCGACGTGAATGATTTCGATGCAAATAATTCTTTTCTAAAATTCAGATGGTTTCTAGTCTTCCATGTCAGCTAGCTTTTTCCTTACTCCAACTTTAATCTTTATGCTTTCCGACGTTGTTGGCTGTTCACCAGCACTTCAAGGTGTTCCTGAGAAAAGGAGACAAAAAAGATCACCAAATCTATCCCCCACCACATGCACGCACACACACACACGCACACACACACACACACACACACACACACACACACATGTATATATACATATACATATTCGTAATTGTCGAAAGATGAATTATATCCACCAATGCGGTGCTCGACACCGCATTGGTGGATATAATTTCTTTATTTGTGAATTAAGGTTTCTGAATCAAGCTTTGTGTGCGTGTGTATATATATATACATACGTACATATACAAAGCTTGACCACTCGTACAAAGCCTGACCGCCTCAATGTTGTATACAATGCTCAGTTCAGTATTAGATTTTATGTGGCTTTTTAGATCAGACACACTTTTTAAAAAAGACGTCCACATAAATTGTATAGCAGTTATGGTGCTTGGGGAATTGCGCGTGGTTTAACCTTGATGGACATTGAACTGTTTCTTCAGATTTCCTTGAGATTTGCAGATCCTGTGACATACGTGGCACTGATAAAGGCGAACTGATAGGTATGATCTATAATCAGTAGAAAGTGCCCAATTGTGTGGAAAGTTTCGCAGCGGATCGCTCAACCTGGCATTCAAAAATATGTGATGGTGTGAAAACTTCTGAGCAAAATATGATAATATAGGTAAATATTAAGGGGAAATAAGATGGCAAAAAAAAAAAAAACGGCCTGTAATGGAATATAAACATGGTGGATCTCTTTTGTTTATTTTGTGGTAAACTCTGCCCGCTTGAGGCTGGATTTTAATCTCACATAAGACCACACAATAGATTAAATGTTGTAACTGAAGAACTAAAACAATGCATTTTGGTAGTATAAGCAAAACAGATTATTCCAAATTTATCAGAAAACACACACGAAAGAGACATACCAGAAGCAGAAGGAAGTCGTGTATTTTAGGGTGAGATGTGGAGTAAGGAAAAGCAGTATAATGCAGAGGCTGATCGGCTACAAAATTTGAAGAAGTCTGTGTGGTAAAAAGCTTGCTTTCCAATCACATGGTTTCGGGTTTAGTCCCACTGCGTGGAACCTTAGGCAAGTGTCTTCTACTATAGCCTCGGGTTGACCAAAGCCTTGTGAGTAGATTTGATAAACGGAAACTGGAAGAAGCCCGTCGTATATATGTGTGTGTTTGTGTGTGTTTGTGTGTGTGTTTGTGTATGTGTTTGTGTGTGTGTGTGTGTGCTTGTGTGTGTGTCTGTGCTTGTCCCCCAGCATCGCTTGACAACCGATGCTGGTGTGTTTATGTCCCCGTAACTTAGTGGTTCGGCAAAATAAAACCGATAGAATAAGTACTAGACTTACAAAGAATAAGACCTGGGGTCGATTTCTTCGACTAGCACCCTTTAAGGCGGTACTCCATCATGGCCGCAGTCAAATGACTGAAACAAGTAATAGAATAACAAGAAGGAATCAAAACTGAAAAAGAAAATGTGCAACAAGTAGGAAGATGAATAGTTAAGAAGAAGCTGGACCAAGCATATTGGATAAAGAAACTGACCAGATACCATAAGTGAACAGCATAAGATTCGAACACGCGGATCAATGGGAATGAAGAGATTCCAGAGTGGATAGCTATTTAGCTATTGGACGAACAGTACAGTGTCTCAAGGATGCTTCTAAACACAATACTGTGGATAATTACAGACCCATATCGTTCCTCCTACTGATATGGAAGCTGCTCGCTGGAATAATCCCTAGTGAAATGTACACATTTCTTGATGATAACTAAATTTTAATTGTTGAGCAGAAGGGCTATAAACAGAATTGCAAGGTAACTAAAAAACAAGCTACTCATAAATAAAATGGTGATGAAAGATTGTAAGTGAAGAAGGACAAATTTAGAAATGGTCCGGGTAGTTTAGCACAAGTCCTATGACTTTAGCGCAAGTCCTATGATACCACACCGGTGGAGCACTGAATGTTTGAACATATTTGGAATTGCAAAGACTGTCAAAGGTTTTTTGAGAAAAGACATAGAAAGTTCAAAGATTGATCTCACATCATATGGACAGAACCTGGGAATATTAAGAAACAAGAGGATTTAAAAAAAAAGAAGACAGCGTTTCTTCTGTATCATTTGTTTTATGCATCCTTTAACATCTGGGTATGAGTAAAGTAACATCTGGATATGAGTTTAAAGGAAAATAGCAAAAGATCGACCGTTTATTGTTTATGGATGATCTGTACATCTATGGTTAGCTTCAGCCAATTCTTTTGTGAACGCAGCACATTGCTTCATGATGGATAGCAAAATTGAACTTAGCCTAAAAATGTGGAGTGATATTCCTGACAAGAAGGAAAGTCAATAGACGATATAGACTTACCATCAGAGGAAATAATGAAAATATTGATGATGCTGAGTATAAATACCCGGAGATACAGGAGGTGAAGGAAGTGATGGAAGAAGAAATGAAGGAAAGCTTTATACAATTGTTACGGTCAAACAATCAATACATTGGTGTCTGCATTGTTGAGGTATAGTGGGAGTATTATCAATTAGAGGGAAGAGGAGTAACAGAAGATAGACCGAACATCGAGAAAACTACTCAAAACACACGGAACATTCCATCGAAAGAGCAATATTGATAGGTTGTGCCAAACCAAGTACAAAGGCGGGCGAGGACTACTTAGTTGTGAAAGGTGTTATTCAACTTTTAGAACAGAATAGCTTAGAATGGTATATCAAGAATGCCATAGAACACATGCTCGTGCAGAAGATAATATCTGGCATTGTCAGGACAGATATTTGAGTGGAAAGAGAGGAATACGAAGATAAAATGTGTAAGAAAGACGAAAGAAAATGGAACGCATAAAAAAAAAATTAAAAAAAGATATACGAGTAATTTGCGAGAAAGGAGAGCAGGAATGCATATGCCAATGGAAGGGTGGTACTGGCTAGAAAAAGCGTGACCTGAGGTCAGAGACAGAAGCACTATTCTGTGCCGAAACAGGCACTTAAAACAAACTATACTAAATGCAGGACTAGATGTACAGCTGAAAGTGACAAGTGCAGTGTGAGACGCTAAAGGTGAGGCTGAACAACAGCAACAACAACAATAGCAACAACTGAATTTTCAGATTCAGGGAATAGGATACTGATGTTCTTGCTGTGGAAAAGACGTTCTTTCCATGACTGTTGCACATTTTCGTCAGATGATGGTATATCTAGAAACACATTAACGAATGTTTCACATTTCCCTTTTAAGACAACAAAGTGTAATATAGACAAGATTTGGCTGCTATTTCTAGTCGGTCAAGCGACTAGCTAGATGTTCCTCGTTCGTTGGATTGTGAGGGTCATGTAGATCAGTAGAAGCGACTTACATACAAATACGGAGGATCGAACTTAAATAATATGGTTGGAAGATGTCAGTGAGGAGAAATTTTGTCGAACAGTTGTTAAACACACAGAAACAGCTCCTCCATTCAACAGATTCACTAATGCGTCATCAGCTGAGCTCTTAAAAAATCTATCTGTGGTTAATGAAAGTGTGTTTATTTTGTTCGTTTGACCAACTAGAAATACCAGCCAAGTCGCCCTCAGATCATAACCCTATCGTAGTCCTTAATAATCCTTCTTTCCTTTTTAGTAAGTACACAGAGCGTTTGGAAGCGTAGTGTGGATGGACCTTTTCGAAGGGGAGAGAACAGAAGAAATAGGCTCCAGTACTTGACTAGTAGTTAATTTATCGACCCCAAAGGGATGAAACAGAAAACTTTTCTCAATGCGATTTAAACTCAAAGCATAGAAAGCCGGAATAAATACAAAAAAGCATTTCTATCCGACGTCATAACGATTTTTGAAATCCATCTTATTCACAAAACCTCAAACTCTCAAAACGATAGCATTGTCATATTTGGTATTCTTATATCAAAATGCCTTGTGTCTGTACTCCAGCATAACTGCAGACAAATGAGAGGAACAAGAAAAAGGATAAAGAAATAAAGAAAAAAATAGTAACAGCAACAACAACGACAGCAACAATAACCATTACTGCTTTATATACTTTGATGACGTTATTTGTTCCACATGATGACGTAACGCCTGTTTGTCCTAATAACATGTTAACAACAGCTATTTTACACACTGCGATGACGTCACTCTTCTGCATCTATACACCCGATCTCTTCTGATTGGCTCAGCCAAAATGACGTAGCGTCATGTCGTGCGCGATATTACGCCATAAAGTCTAAAGTCCTCTGTTAGGAGGGGACATCTCTGCATATCTCACAAGCTTGCACAACAAACCATATATATATATATATATATATATATATATATATATA
>NC_069004.1:17754574-17756715 GCF_001194135.2 Octopus bimaculoides
AATAATAATAATAATAATAATAATAATAATAATAATAATAATAATAATAATAATAATAATGATAATATGAACTAGATAGGATACAACACACACAAATGAAAGAGAAAATAAAGAAAGAATACTGTAGACGAGTTAGATCAATACTGAAAACAGAGCTCAATGCTAAAAACAAGATAATAAGTATTAACACTTTAACCGTCCCAGTTATAAGTTACAGCTACAATATCTTTAACTGGACACGAAACGAACTAACGAAAATAGACAGGAAATCAAGAAAAATAATGAGAGGATCTAGGATGCACCACCCAAAATCTGACATCGAAAGGCTATATATATACAACGTACAGAAGGTGGTAGGGGTCTTATACAGCTGGAAAACTATTATAAAATAACCACCATAGGACTGCAAAAATACCTACTTCAGAAGCAATGAAAACTAATACAAATAGCCACAAAACACGAGCAAAACAAAAAACTGTTTTCAGTATTTAAGGAAGCTGACAAATACAAACAAGAAATCATACTACCTTATAAATACGAAGAAGAAGAAGAAGAAGAAGAAGAAGAAGAAGAAGAAGAAGAAGAAGAAGAAGAACAACAACAACAACAACAATCACAGTCTAACTTAGAGGCAAGTTCACTATCCATTATATTGATCTCTAACAATTACACATGGTCATTATCGATTATTCTGATTTCTCACATAGTGACACGATCTCTATCGATTATATTGATCTCTAACAATGACACAAGGTCATTAGCAATTGCATTGATTTGTCATAATGATCCAAGGTCATTATCAGTCACATTGATCGATACTCACAAGGCCATAGTTGATTACCGTATTTGATGGCTGCTTATGAGGCACCATAACAATCCGTAGACAGAAGACGGTCACGGTTGTAGATTTCTGGACGCCCCAGTTGCTGTAATGTTTCACAAAGTGAATAGAAAACATCTCCACAGTTATTAGTATTTTCTAATATACCAATACATCTCAGTAGTAAGTTTACATAAAATTGGTCAGGAGAAATATTAAATGATAACGCTTGACCCCCCCCCCCCAAAGGACTTGTAAAATATTTCTCATCCAAAATTTTTAGAAGGAAAGTGGCCCATTCAGTTGCCTTCGTCACTGAAAACCCATCGTGTATTTACTTTTATTAATTCCAGTTCAGAGGGCTGTTATACATCCGGCTTCGTCAGGCAGCATGGCAACAAATACGCTGGCAGACAGGAACCACTTCTTGTGCAGGTAAAAAGACGAAATCTTGCATGGTGCTGTCATGTATCATGCCACAACTTCCTGACCAAAACCATTCTTGAAGGCACAGTTGAGGGAGGACGACAAAAAGGCAGACAGAAAATCCTGGTTTGACAACATCAAGGACTGGTCAGCTCACTACGCAGAGACCCTGCTACGCATGTCCGAGAACAGAGACGAGTGACAATGGCTGACTATGAAAGCATCTAAAGTGGCAGCCCACTGACTGGCTGCATCAGTTATGGGATCTCGATGATGATGATGATTTCCAATCTAATTGTTCCGTCAATATGAACCCTTCCAAGCGAGTCGTCTCTTATTTTTCCCTTCGTAGTAGCATGTTCTATGTCATCTCCGTTTATTAAATCCGATTGGTAGATTGTTTTCATTCCATTACCCATATCACGAATATTCTTCAGTTTATTTATTCCACTACTTGTGATGTCAGTCATTCAGTTAGAACCAGTGAATGTTTATTGTTTCACTGACCGACTGACTCGTCTCACATCCTCCAGTTAAACTACCACATTTAACTGCTCATATCTCATAAATCAAATAAGGTGAGGAAAATTTGCAGCTTTAAGCTTGTAGTTGTTATTTTCTTAACGGTTCCTATATTGTCTTCATCTCTTTGCTAGACCAACAGAGAAAGTGATCGAAGGCCATCATATGTGCCAATTCTTTCCGTTTCATCTTCAAGTGTCCTTTCCTATATATCGTCTTGATTTTATTTCCAAAAGATTGGTGGCTCCCTCCTATTACCCTCCACAAATTATCAGTCATGCTTTATTTATGGTTTTCCAATGTCTCTCTAGGTAAGTATGTGCGAGTGTATGTATGTGTGTGTGTGTGTGTGTGTGTGTGTGTGTGTGTGTGT
>NC_069004.1:17756725-17759646 GCF_001194135.2 Octopus bimaculoides
GTGTGTGTGTGTGTGTGTGTGTGTGTGTGTGTGTGCGTGTGTGTAAAGAATTCCTACCTGTTTATTGGCGAAAATCTTTACACAGGACCAAGTTATTGGACATTGTGTATTTCAGGGGTAATGTATATATGCGGTAGCTGACTGTAAGAGTGGTTCAACTGTTTCAAACGATTCAAAATGAAGTGATCCCTATTTTCGTGATTCCAACCAACTTTTGTTCAGTTATCAAGTTGGACCATCCTTAGCTACCATTACCCACGAGGGACGACAATTTTCCCTCCTCCTTATCACCACTGTTATTTAAGAGAGAAGCAAGGGTCGCCACTAATGCCATCTAATGTGTTAGAATACAAAGAGCCAAAACAAATACCACAAGGCACCCGTTCTAAAAATTCCACCGATCTTCCTCTTCCGTTTCGAACCCAGTACTTGATCAATACATTATTTTATTGACTCCGAAATGGTGGAAGGCAAAATTAATGGAAGCAGAATTTGAAGTCAGAGCATAAAGAGTCGTAATTAAATACCGCAAGGTATTTCGGTCGCTGTTATAACGAATCTGCTAAAGGTAGAGAACATATTAAAATATATTTTCTTGCTATTTCTGTCACAGTAAAAACACGCTGAGACAAAGCACATACATATACATACATTCAGACATATTCATACGCAAACTCACATTCACATGTAGGCATTCATGCCGTGAATAGCTTTAGAATTTAACCGTAGCAAGAATTTGCTGGAACAAAATTATATTAAATAAAAATTGAATGTGAAAAGGCAGAAATGATCTCGGCTAAACACATTCGTCTCCTTCCTTCAAGTAGGTGGCTCGTCAAAATTAACTCTAAATTAAAAAGAGAAAAAGAACGATATGTACCAACGCGTCTAGAGCAAAATATGGCTGAACATGGGTTCATGGAGAGAAAAGGCACATCCTTAATTCATACATTACAAATGATTACGATATCTGATACTAAAAAAATTTGCAAAACCTTCTAAAGATTTGAAATAATAAACAAAGATGCGTTATTTACATTATTTACATTTGACAGATATTTGTCCTCATCTTGTTTGTTGTTAACGCAACATTTCGGCTGATATACCCCGCAACCTTCATCAGGCGTCTTGGGGGAAATTTCGAACCTGGGATCTCATTCCTAAGGTATTTTTCGATGTTATTATTATTATTATTATTATTATTATTATTATTATTATTATTATTATTATTATTATTATTATTCAGGTCACTGATTGGAATCGAATTCGGAATCTTGGGGTTAGTAGACTGTGTTCTTAACCATATGCCCACGGGCAAATGGCGTAGTGGTTAAAAGCGTGGCTACTAACCTCGAGATACCGAGTTTGATTCCAGGCAGTAACCTGAATAATAATAATAATAATAATAATAATAATAATAATAATAATAATAATAATAACATCGAAAAATACCTTAGGAATGAGAACCCAGAATTCGAAATTTCCCCATGACACCTGATGAAGGCTGGAGGGTATATAAGCCGAAACGTTGTGTTAACAACAAACAAGATGAGGACAAATATCCGTCAAATATAAATAATGTAAATAATGCACATAATTCCTCATCTCTTAAATATAGAACTATAAAGAAAGATGTTTTCCTTCACAACCTTACTACCAGCTAGGTGAACGGTGAAAATTTATTCTAAATTAAAAAGAGGAAGAGAACATGTATATGCGTAGGTAATAAAGGTGAAGAACATATGAAGAAGTACTCTAGGGACACCGTTGTTTCCATATAAAACAAAGGTGGTTGGACTGACTGACTTAAACTTAAACAGAGCCTGGGAAGAGAAATACTAATCACAAAGGTAGAAAGTTATTCATAGGTACCTGTTCTGCAGGTTGGAAAATGCCAGCAACGTTGAGGAATAGCAGCCTCACCTGGATCTGTGATAAACATATCACAGCCCATCTTGAAAGTATATCTTTGCCGTCCAAGAACAGGAGATTGTTACTAAATTCCTGATCAACAAAAAATATAAGAATGCCTCTAAACCTCGCGGCTGTGGTAGTGTCGATTATGCTATATCAATGTGAAAGATATTGTTTATATCATCAATTAATGACCAAAAATATCTGCAAGATATTACCTCCTGCTAGATATTACCTCCTCATATGGTTTATAATACTATACGCAAGAAGGATTGCCGCGATGGTCATGCTAAAGGCGCACTAGATCCAAAGAGTGTCTTCACTGTTAAAAATTTAAAAAATACTGGAACATTCCAATAAAAACGGCAACCCGATATAAGCACAGAATGCCAGAAACGGTTGCATGGGACAGAGAGCAAAAGTCATACATCATTGTGGAGTCAGCTGCCCTGCGAATGTTAATGCCTCTTCAAAGATTGGGGAGAAGGAGAATATCTATGGAGATCTGATGAGAAATCTACAGCTCAAATTTCAGGATACATGTTTTCATTTAATCCTATTCCCATAGATGAACTGGGATACGTAACAAATGATTTGCATAGGAACCTGGAAACATTTGGGTTCTCAAAAAATTGACATAGCAAACTGATTCGCATTTCCAGATATAATTGATCAGAAGAACAGTCTAACTTTGTAAAACATTTCAAGGTTTCTCTATTTGAGGTGCTTGGGTGAACATAGGTATACAACTACATATACATATGGAATACACACACACCCAGACACAGACTTATGAAATGCACTCTTGTGTTCCATTATGATAGGCACACCCAGGAGTGCATGTTTAACCACACCCGTGCACAGCCGCACAATACGCACAAATATGTGCACACATGAGCTAATTCAGGTAACTACAAACCCCAAGAACTGTCTTGACTTAAAGAAAAGAGCCTTGCTACTTTGTGAGTGATCGGCTTGAAGTGTTCAAAGGAGAAACAAAATCTGAA
>NC_069004.1:17759995-17761075 GCF_001194135.2 Octopus bimaculoides
ACGAAGAGAGAGAGAGAGAGAGAGAGAGAGGAAGGGAAGGGAGAGAAGAGGAGGGAGGGACAGAATAAGAGAGAGAGAGAGAGAGGGAGAGAAGAGAGAGGGAGAGTGAGAGAGAGAGAAAGGTGAGGACAGAAAATGACGGACGCGATATACTATCATTTCTTGGGTTGTGTGAAGGAAGTAAAGAAGTGTTGTCTGAGAGAGGAGCAGGGAGAAGATTAAGGAGGAATGGTAAACATATAGAGAGAGATATAGGGAGGGAGAAAGAGAGGGTGAGAGAAAGGGAAACAAAAATACAAAAAGGGAAAAAAGAAGAAAATAGCAAAGCCAAAGAAAATATGAAAGAGGAGAAAGATGAAAGAAAGAGACAATAATTGAGGTGTTGGACATTGTAAAGAATTTGGAGATATTGGAGGTGAGATGATAAGAACTGCTTGGATAGGAATAATCTAATTGTATGTCTGATTGTAATCCTGAACGTGTACGTATGAAAATGTATGCTTGTGTATGCACCACACACACACACACACACACACACACACACACACACACACACACACACACACAAACACACACACACACACATACACACACACACACACACACAAGGAAATAATGCGGACCGTTATAGACTATACATTGTTACTCTGAGTTTCTTCGCATAATTCTGTACATAAGCATTCCTCAGACAATTTAATCACATAACCCAAGCAGAGATGTTTACTCCTTAACTATGTGTGCAGCTCAAAGTAACAATACATAGTCTATAATACTTTGGGATTGTATGAGTGCGCTCGCACTGGTGAGTGTGTGTGCAAGTGTGTACACGGGCCTATGTGTTTATATATATATATGTGTGTATATACACACGAATAAGCACATAAATGCAAAACAAGGTGGAAGAAAATTGAACTCAATTAGCGAAGGTAGAGTAAACTGGGAGTTATATTAAGGCTGCAAATCATCAAAAAGACTGTATCTCAGAGTTTCACGTCTTGATCACAACTGTCCGACGAACTGGAACGTGAAACTCCGAGTCACAGTTTTTTGTGATGATTTGCAGCTTTAATAAAAATGTAT
>NC_069004.1:17761583-17762490 GCF_001194135.2 Octopus bimaculoides
GTATGCGTGTGTGCGTGTGTGTGTGTGTGTCTGTCTATGTGTACATGTATCTACTATTATTCAGGTGGAAGCCTCGGACTGTGCATTTAATAGCTCTTATGTAATTATTTAGCAACTACATATCCTACACTGGGGTATATTCCAGAACTTGCAGAACTCCTTTTTTACTTAAAATTAATACAAAGATAATATAACAGATTTTAATCATTAAAGTCTGTTACCTTTCTTCCTCAGGTTATATATTTCATCATGTTGGACCATTAATCCTTACACATTTTTCTCTCTCCCCCCCTTTTTTTTCACTCTCTCTCCGTTTTCTTCCTCTTAATCCTTTCCGTCGAAGAGCGTAGGCTTGAAACGTCAAAGATTTTTCCATTCTTCCCGAGCGTTAAACTAACACACCTGCTTATTGTTCCAACACTTCTCCTACACCAAAGCACGCGCGTTTGGTATTGACTGTCAGAACAGATTTCTGAATGCCATTCCAGAGAATAATATATTTTAGTTTGGCCGAGACAGTCCCTTCCAACACTACGTTTCACGAGCGTGTGCACAGGGTCACCGGACAAGTTATATATACATACACATACGCGCGCGCGCACACACATATATGTATATACATATATACATATATATATTACATACATATAAGAGGGATGACCACTAAGTGGACATCCATTATGCTAGAAGTAGATCACCTACGGTCTGACCACTAAGAAAAGATTGTTCTCAAGAAAATTCAGCAAGCACCAGAATTTTCTTGAGAACAATCTCTTCTTAGTGGTCAGACCGTAGGTGGTCTTCTTCTAGCAAAAGGGATGTCCACTTAGTGGTCATCCCTCTTATATATATGTAATATAATTTTTCTGAATCTTCAGATTTTTTCAATATGCTAGGCCATTGGTTT
>NC_069004.1:17765621-17768083 GCF_001194135.2 Octopus bimaculoides
GTCTCTTCTATTTTTTTATTATTATAAATTTTCTACTGAGGAGGGAGCGGGTTTCCAACAAAGCTACAAGACTCCATCATTGGGATGTAGTTAAGGCAGACAAATTCACATTTGGAAAATGAGAAAAGTCTTGTATATTTTTACTGTTCCACTCACAGATTGCATTTGTAATGTACGAATTAGCCGATCGATTTCTCTTTCTGAAAATCTCAGTTTATCCAGATTCTCCTTTAACCATTTACTAACAAAGCCTAGTGCTCCAGATATTATTGGTATGGATATGAATTCATAGTCTGGAGATAGAAACTGGACCAACCAGGTATCCCAGATGTTGGTATCAGCACTAGTAATGAAAATGCATTGTGGGATACTGTTTTGTTGTAAGAGGACTGCCATATTTTCGTAAGTCTGGTGTAATATTCTCGAGTCACTCTATCTTTATTCACAGTGCCTTCATGATACATTTTTGTCTATACCTAGGTACTTGTAACATTCTTTGTGTGGGATGGAGGAGATAGACAGACCGTTGATGCACAGGTTTTGAGTTTGGGGGACTGACGTTCCTCGTTCTGTAACCAAATATGAACATTTCTATTGGCCAAATTCCATGCCTATATCAGCTGAAAATGTTATTAATTCCAGTTGCTTTTTTGGTATTGTTAACATTTTAGCATAAATCTTCAGGTCGTCTACAAAGAAATTATGAGTTACATTGATATTTCTAGCAGTTGAAGACCCTAGTATGTAACCATTTGTTTTCTGCAGTAGGAACGATAATGGATTCAGTGTCAAAGTGAAAAGAAGTACAGAAAGACTATCTCCCTGGAATATTCCCTTTGAAATGCCTCTTCTATCAGAAACAATTATTCTGTTCTCAATTGTAAGGGTAAGAATTGTTGTCCATGCCTTTGTGAGTCTCTCTAAGTATGTATGTTATCAATCAGTTTCATTTCTGTATTTCTTGTCCATAGAGAAAGAGTCGGACTCTAACATAGATTCAAGGCTCCTTCATTGGAACTTTTATCAACATCATCTAGGTATTTGTGCATATGTGTGTGTGTGCAGTATTTGGTGTTAGTGTATGCGCAGATTTTTATGTTTGTTTTATGGATGCATTTTTATGCATATATTTTCATGTCTAGGTGCATGCATATGTATTTATGTGCTAAATTTTTGGAAAGTTTTACATATCTTTACAGTTCCATTGATGGCTTGAATCTGTAGTCTTCTAATCAGCCATTTTCTTTCAGGTTTTGAGAACCCTAATTTTTCCAGGTTTTTGTTGAGGCAGTTCGTTGCATATCCCAATGCCCCAACAATCACGGGTATGAATCTGAACTTGTAGTCTGGGTGGAGTATCTGCAAATTTCTCAGTAGCTCGGCGTAGTTGTTCTCCTTTCCTCTAATCTTTAGCGTGATGTTGACATCCGCAGGACAGCTGATTTCTACTACTGTACGCAGTTTCTCTTCTCTGTCCCAGATTACTATATCCGGTATATTATGTCTGCACTTTATTGAGGTTTTTATTGGGACATTCCACTAATACTCTTTCATATTGTGAGTGGTAATGGCCTCTACCTCATTATATATGTATGTATGTATGTATGTATGTATGTATGTATGTATGTATGCATGTATGTATATGCGCAGGTGTGGGTGTGTGGTAAGAAGTTTGCTTCCTAACCGTATGATTCTGGGTTCAGTTCCACCTTGGGTAAGTGTTTTCTACTATAACCTCGCGCCGACCAAGACCTTGTGATTGGATTTCGTTGACGGAAACTGAAAGAAGCCAGTTGAATATGTACTTTTATCTATGTTTGTGCGTCTCTTAGTCCATGTTTGTCCACCACCACAGCTTGTCAATCGATGTTAGTGTGTTTACGTTCCCGTAACTTAGTGCTGTTGCAAAAGAGGTGATGGAGTGTGTACCAGAGTTAGTTAAAAACTCTATGAGTACTGGGGTTGATTTGTTTGAAGAAACCCTTCACTGGGATTGAGGAAATTTAGGCGGTTAATACAGTCCGTATTCATGACGATACAGGCGAACAGGATGCACAGAAGGGAACAATGCTTCAGAAACAGAAAACATTCCACAGGAACTGAAAATTGCAGTGCATAATGTAACAAACAAAATAACGGAAGTATTGGTGTTACATTTATTCTTAGGTTACAACCGTTTCAACAACACCATTTAACATGGCGGAAAACATACAACGAAGTAAATAAGCAATGATTTTATATATCTGATCCATTGAAACGGGTGTAACCTAAGAGTAAATGTAATAACAATTCCTTCACTCTTTAACCTGTTGGTATACACACACACACACACACATGGTACTTGTTTCAGCACCTCGAAAGGATGAAAAGCAAAGTCGAACGAAATGCCGCTAAGCATTTTGTCCGGTGTGGTAACAGTTCAGTTAACCCGTCGTCTTAGTTATAATAACGTGTTTCACATT
>NC_069004.1:17769635-17773610 GCF_001194135.2 Octopus bimaculoides
GTGTGTGTAATATATGATTGAAAGTGGTAAAAATTTTCCGTATAAGGTATAATATATAAACCAAAAACAAAAAAAAAAAAAATGAAAATGCACAATAAAGTTAAAACAATTTTTATTATCCTTTTCGATTAATAACATGCATTTTATTTAGATATGTTAAATATGTCTACATTAAATTCCAACCGGTTTTACACTCAGTAAGTTAGTCAAGGAAAATGAGAACTTTTGGTTTTTAAGCAGTACACCGAGAGTAACGAAGACTGAAAAGTAGATATAATATATATGCAGTAATGAGAGTCAGATTGACAGATAAATAGAAAGATGAAAGTGAGATGGATGAAAAATGAAAGTATCAGATTATAAGGCAAAGAGTGTTAAGTAAAGAACTTTGGCACGAGACAGGTTATAAATAATTTGGGGTTTAGTGAGACCATTTAGTGCAAGATAGAAAGAAGAATATGTTGATAAGTAGCAAGATTTCAATGTCACTGTACCGCATGCAAAGGTTCACATGCACTTACCTTCTATTTAAAAGAGAGTGTAGTCATATACCCACATATACCCACATATACACAAGTCATTGATTTGTTATACAGGCGCAGGCGTGGTTGTGTGGTAACCTCATGTTTCTCAACCTCATGTTTACGGGCTTAGTTCCAATGCGTGACAGCTTGGGCAAGTGTTTTCTATTGTAGCTTCGTGACAACCAAAACCTTGTGAGTGGATTTGGTAGACGAAAACTGAAAGAAGTCTTTCGTGTACCTGTCTATCTATCTATCTATCTATCTATCTATCTATCTATCTATCTATCTATCTATCTATCTATCTATGTGAGTGTGTATCTTTGTGTCTGAGTTTGTTCCCCACCGCCGCTTGACAGTCAGGGTTAGTGAGTTTGCGTTCCCGTAACTTAGCGCTTCGACAAAAGAATCCGATAGAATAATACCAAGCTTTTAGTAAAATAAGTACTGGGGTTGATTCATTCGATAAAAAATCTTCAAGGTGGTGTCCCTGCATGGCTGCAGTCTAACAATTAAAACATTGGAAGATATATGTACATATATATATATATATATATATATATATATATATATATATATATATATATATATATCAAACTTCCACTTTTAAGTGGTGAATATTTGACCTTTGGGTATTAATACTGCCTCTGTCACTCTATTAATTTTTTTTTATAAGCCCACTGGCCTTTAGCGACACCAGCGCGTGTTTTGGCTCTGTTATTTCTATGTATATCGTTAGCGCAACAGTTACTCCTACATCCACCCACTTGGTGTCTATCATTGAAAAGGCCAAATCAGGCCGAAATCATGTGACCACGTAGTCCGAGTGGCGGTGATTGTCTGCCGCTGGCGATAGCTGTGGTGTGCTTTTATGTTCCATATGAGAATTTTCTCCCGTGGTAAATATTGCCGTATTTGTGTGTTCTAACACAACTTTCACTGTTAAGTGGTGAATGTTTTTTTTTTTACCATATATATAAACACTTATGTAAGTTTAGACGGATTTACTATCCGGGCGGACACCATGGTAGCTCTCAGTTATATTCCAGGTTACGGCTAACCGCATCGATTAATATTTAACGTCTATGACTTCCAGTAGTTGTCACTCACGCTGCAAATTCCTCCAATATGAAATTCCGTGTTCGCTTCACTGGATGATAATATTATCTAGATTGCTGCATATTATGGCATATACATATATATTCTTTTATTCTTTTACTTGTTTCAGTCATTTGACTGCGGCCATACTGAGCACCACCTTGAAGAGCTTTACTCGAACAAATAGACCTCAGGACTTATTTTTTAAAGCCTAGTATTTATTCGTTTTCCGGGTTTTACTTTTTACTTCTCTAAAATCATAAAGATCCATTGATATTGCTCTTTCTGTTCTATTCATAAAAACACCAAACGGAAAGGCTCATTCAATTTGTATATTTTTCAATTCTTCCAATCTTTGACATAATTTGTTGTATTTGACACAACTGTGCAAATCTTTTTAAAGTTGAAATGGAAGGTGCTAAATATTTGTTTCTATTCTTCCGCATATTTTCCATAATTAAAATATCTAGAAATGACACTTCTTTCCAGTTTTCACCAAAATATGTACGCGTTTCCAAATATTTAAGACGATACTTCGTACTTAACGGTAATTCGTTACTAAGTTGACATACATAAGGGCAACTTTGGTTCCCATTGCAGTCACTGATATCTGGTGGAACGCTAGTTTATCGAATATGAAGTAATTGTTTTGTAATATGAATCTTCGTCCATCAATGATAATTTTTTCTAGACGCGGTCTGGTCACTCAACTTGGTATGCATCAAGATTATTTTTAATCGCATTACTTCCATAATCATGAGGAATATTAGTGCATAAATTAACAAAATCAAAGAAAAGAATCTTTGTATTCTGACTCAGTGTTTTCCTTGAGGGATTAACTATGTCTAGAGATCATCTTGAATAAAAGTTAAGTGATTAACTGCATACTGAGATCATCTCGAATACAACTCTTTCCGTGCTTAAAGAAAAGGTTTGGTAAGATATCCACAATGTTGCTTATAATCTGTGTATTTCATATGCAGGACTTACTATAGTTGATCATCTGGAAGTGACTTATTGATATACTTGGATATAAAGTTTTTACAGACGTCACTTAAGTCTTTATTTTGTGTATTTCGGGTAAACCACAGAAACTACTGGTTTTGCATTTGAAATTGCTTATATCGTCAAATTTTTGTGGTGTCGAACGTTTGCGGTATTTATTCAGTAAAGTTGGGAGACTTCTCATTACCTTTGATTGTTTATAGTTGTCTATTATTTCAGAGCAGTTATCATTTTCTAACATTTTATGTACAAATTCTCTGTGATACTGTGTATCCATGATAGCAACAGTATTACCTTTATCGACTTCTTCAATTGTAATTTCAGTGTCCATTCTTGTTTCGAGAAATTTGATATTATTCCTATTTAATTAACATTTCTATTCTCTTTCAATTGCATGAAAATATTCTTAAAATGTTCGTAGAAAGTGTGAAGGGGTTTATTTTTCTTTCTTTGGACAGATTTCATTTAATTTTTGCTTGTGATTCGTCGTCCCTATTATATTCTCCTTCAAAAACATGCTCGGCTAGTTTTGCGGGAGAAGGCGGAAATTTCAGCCCTTTCCTCAATATATTCACGTATATTGTTTAATGTTTTCTCAGATAAATTAATATAACCTTTCGCTTCTCCTGGTCGGTAGCCATCTTCCGTCCTCGTGTCTCTGGGTTCGGTCGAAAATACAACTGTTGCTTTCTTCATCTTTAGCCTAAATTGTTCATCTATTCTGAACTCATTTAACGAATATATCCAACGTTTTATGATTGCGTGGAATGTGGTAAGAAGCTTGCTTCCCAACCACATGGTTCCCGATGCATGGCATCTTGGGCAAGTTTCTTCTAGTATAGCCTCGGACCGATAAAAGCCTTGTGAATAGATTTGTAAACAGAAACTGAAAGAAGCCCGTCGTATATATATACACACACATCTGTGTGTGTTTTTGTGTCTGTTTGTCTTTCTCTCCACTGCTTGACAACCGGTGTTAGTGAGTTTATGTCCTCGCAACTTAGCGGTTCGATAAAAGATTCCGATGAAATAAGTACCAAGCTTCACAAAAACAAAGTACTGAAATCGATACATTCCACTAAAAATTCTTCAAGGTGGTGCCCCAGCATGAACGCTGTCTAACGCCTGAAACAAGTAATAGGATAATTCCATGTAAAAAAATATATTTTGAAAGAAGGATTACAATTATTCTTTAAACGTTATTGTTTGCAGGCTTCACAATATTTGCATATCTGTCCCAGGCCGTCGATTCATTTAATTTCGACATGTGTCGAATACACGGTACCAAATAAGACGCGATAATAGCAAAATTTCCATATCTATTATTCTTGGTCACCGTGGGGTGAGTTGT
>NC_069004.1:17774514-17775355 GCF_001194135.2 Octopus bimaculoides
AACAGTTTTTTCTGCAAAATAGGGGTAGCTTATCCTGTTCAGGCTATATTATTAGCATTATCCTGCGTCTGAGAATTTAAAAATCACTTCTTTAACTTTCTAAAAGACATCTCAACGCTTCTAAAAGCAAACTTCGTTTGTTTGTTTACGTTTATCGTAATTTGAATTTAATATATATATATATATATATATATATATATATTTATACTTGGGGAGGGTCATTTTTATTTTTTGCCAATTAGGTACACGCATTATATTTTCGATCTTCGATCTTCACTTTAGTTTTCGTATTGTTTTTAGTATGTGTATATGTATGTATATATGTATGTATGTATGCATGTATGTGTGTATATTTAATTTTCAATAGTATACATGAATGATGTACAAACATATTAATACATACGCATACAGTGAAGATAGATAGACATGTGAATGTATGTATACATGTATATATGTGTCTATATGAATGTGTGTATATACACATATATATATAATCATAAATATACAGGGATTAGCAGGAGCTGCTTCTCCAACATACTGAGAATTCAGAAATAGCAGTCAAAGAACTACTGATTCCAAACTACACATTTTTTCTCTAACGGATGGCGATATTTATGGCACACACAGAACAAAAACAGAAGAGAAGAGTAAAAACAAACCTGCCTTTAGTTAATTGGGTACGACGTTTCACAGTTAAGGGTATGAAGTTACCCTATTCCGATCTTCAGCCTCAATATTCGAATAAATTTGAAAATGTCTAATAACTCATGTGAATTTTGACCATGCGACATCAAGACCACGTGAGGCGGACACTAAGAAATTTATCGGCTAGTGAGTTCAA
>NC_069004.1:17777560-17783778 GCF_001194135.2 Octopus bimaculoides
ATATATATATATATATATATATATATATATATATATAGATACACACACACACACATACATATATATGGATAGATATATAGATATGTTGATAGATAGATAGATAGATAGATAGACAGACAGAAAGATAACTATAAAAATATATGCGTATGTGTGTGTGTGTCTGTGCGCGTGCACTTGTATATGTATGAATGTGTGTGTATGTGTGTGTGTCTGCTATTGCTAAACGTATAATGCTGTTATATATTTGCTTATATATTATGTTTATATGTGTTTGTCTATATGAGATTCCTGTCTATATACGCGCACGCAAACCCTCATCTATCTATCTATCTATCTATCTATCTATCTATCTATCTATCTATCTATCTATCTATCTGTCTGTCTGTCTATCTATTTATCTATCTCTTTCTCTCTTTCATTTATATATATATAAATGAATATATATAAATGAATTGTGGCAAGGTATGGACGGATTCCGGAGTACCGAGGAAATTATGTATAAATATATCAAATTAAGAATTCTACGAGGTATATTACAATACAAAATACCAAACGGAACCTCACCTCATATATCTCATCTTTCTTCCTCCTTTAACTTCTATGTGATATAATTCTTGGGAGAGAATACATTTGCGGCTGAAGATAGCTTTATACTGTCAATTATACACTGATGTAACAACTATAAAGCTTGAAACACGTGTACCGCAGAATCCTTTGTGTTTTGTTTTTATTTTTACATTTACAATTTATTCAGTCACCCCGACCATGAGTTGGCATACACAGGTGCTTACAATTATCAAGTATTACCTCTAACATTTATATATATATATATACTCACACACACACACACACACACACACACACACACACACACGCACACATATAAATGTAGGTGTGTATATGCGTGGTCAGCAATCATAGGGGAGACAATCCTTCCCATATTAAGTTAAGATGTCGTGGGTTTCGATATTCGAAATTTAAATCAAACGCATTCGTTTAATGTATCCCAGCAGAGGCTTTAGAAACTAGTTTAACTACTTTAAATTTGACTTCGGCTCCAAATCCTCGCTGTATTTTGCATAAATACTCGTTAGCTATTTAACGACTCGGAAACTAGTGCCTGATATGCAAATTAGTTTAAACATTATGATAAAGTTGTGTTTTTTTTTAAAATTTAAATTACGATTACTATACCGTTTTCTTCGTTCGGCAAATAGCTGAGGAGACATTTATGCTAGTATAAATAATTAACTCACTAATTAATATCTCAGCTCAGTCTCTTATATTCTTCTCTATGTGAATAATATAACAAATATACTTACAGTTGTTTATAATCACACTGGGAAGTTTTTATAAGATAACGTCTAATTATTGCTATATTTGGGGATTGTCATATTTTGTCAATTAAACACACAGACTATATGTTTGATCTTTATTTCAGCTTTATTATTATCTTAGTTTCTTTATCAAAGCTCTTCCGTCACACATCCTGTGACCACTTTAGCAACTCTTTATCCCACGTGTATCGTCTAGTTTTGCTAAATCCATTTTTCTTGGACTAAACAAAACGGAAGTTTGATTAGTTTCACCTTTAAACGGCGAGAGTAGGGTTGCATGAATGTGCGTGCCAAACGGTCAAAAAAGAAAAAGAATCTCTTTTTCTTAAGGATAATTTTTATACTATTTTCACCTTATATATCTTTTACTTGTTTCAGTCATTAGACAGCAGCCATGCTGGGGCATCACCTTTAAGAGCTTTTAGATGAATGTAACGATCCCAGTACTTACTATTTTAAAGCCTGGAATTTATTCTATCGGTTTCTTTTCCCGAACAGCTAAGTTATTGGGACATAAACCCGCCAGTACCAGTTGTCAAGCAGTGGAGGGGAGAATAAACATGGGCAGAAAGACACACACACACGCATAAATGTATGTATTTCCATATATACGAAAAGCTTCTTTCAGTTTCACAAGGCTTTGGTCGGCCCAAGGCTATAGTAAAAGATGCTTCCCAAGGTGCCACGTAGTGGGACTGAACCCTGAACCATATGGTTGGGAAGCATATAACCTGCGCCTATATAGTTCAGAAACTATGATAATTCTTAGTCTCTCGCAACAATAAAATTTTCAACCTCATTATCGAAAAGTCCCGTAAAATAGTCACTTTTCTTTGATGATGGCCATATTCAGGTAAAATTTTTGAAGCATCGATTGATGATATCTGCTGTTCTCTAATGAAATATCAAGTGATTATAACCACTGCTTGAGGCTTAAATTTATCTTAGGTTTCTAATACCCACTATTAGTTAATTATTTAGTCGTGGCACCGACTAAATTAACCTAGCCCAAAAGCTTAGATTTGGTTTATGCTTAATTTAAATAACGATTGCAATAATGTTCTCTTCCCTATCAGAAGGATAAAGGACTACTTATTCTCAGGTCAGTGCTTAAAGAACAGTGAATCAGGCGAGGACAAACTTCTTTATTCTACTACAGTTTTTCCTTAGCGTATGCGAAGAGAAAAGAACATGTATTTATATCTGTTTAAAGTTTCAAAGTGAAAACTTTAAAACCTGTGGTTGGTACTTTTTACTTTAACTTAGGTTTATATATGTGTATATACGTGCGTATATCTATATAAATACTGATTAATTATATACAAATATATTTAACGTATATGCCTTGTGTATTCACCGGTGGGCTGCGATTTGACGTGACGGAGAATACGCTTTCAAAGTGCCGGACGTTAAAAAACCTGAAAGTCATGGACAGATGAGTAAACACACCTTTAATCCTACCGCTTCTGGACCGACGCATTGCTTCAAATGGAGGATACTCTGAAGGTGATACGAGTGCAAACATGAAAAACTAAGTGAATAAAATAACATTGCAAAATTCCGGTTTCTTTTGGGTACCCCCTCGTATTTAAATGTTCAGTAAGTTCTCTTAGAATTACTCTTTTCTCGCTAATATTGTATGCAAGCTCAGACCTTACGGAAGAATTCTGAAAACAATAATCTGGAAGAGAACCACTGAACTTACCAACAAAATTTCAGACATTTTTATGTTCCTGAGATAGTTACCTTTGATGCTTTACCTGTTTCACTCGTTGGACTGCGGCCATACTTGAGCCATGCTGGGGCATTTATTAGTCAAACAAGTCGCCTCAGTGCCTTTTTTTTTACAAACTGGTACTTATTCCATCGATCTTATTTGCCGAATCGTCAAGTTACAGGGAGAAAACAAACCAACAGCGGTTGTCACGCATACATACGCAAACACACGCACAAACACACACACGCATACGACAGGCTTCTTTCAGTTTCCTTTTATCAAATCCACACACAAAGCTTTGGTCGGCCTGGGACTACAGTAGAAGACACTCGCCCAAGGTGCCATGCAGTTGGACTGAACCGACAAAAATTTGAGATGCTAAGACCTTCAATATACTAAAAACTTTAATCTGTCTCTTTGAGACTCGTGACCATTACGTCACGTTGTATTTCGAAAGTAATGCAAGAGCAAAAGAAAACAGCTAAATACTTGTTTAAGCAAAGAAGCGGTGGTGAAACTCTTAAACACTTAACGTGCGATGGAAATGGCGATGATGAGCAATTTCGCAAGTTACATGCGGCTTTCTCCGAAATGTCATCAATATAGTACATTCATGGCGGCGAAGTAATGTAGCTGAAACAACATGTATTACGACACGGGGGAAGCAGCAATCTGGCGGGTGGGGTGGGTGGTGGGGAGTTTATTTTCTCTCTTTTATGCTTGACTTGCTTCAGTCATCAGACTGCAGCCATAAGTGTATAGTTGAAGTCTGGTACTTATTCTTTCTAACTGCTAAGTTAGCGGGGTGAAAACAAAGCAACACCGGTTATCAAATAGAGACGATCATAAGCACACAAACACACACACACACATTTATATGCGTATTTTATTATTTATATGACGGCTTTCTTTCAGTTTCTTTCTAGCAAATCCACTCAAGGCTTTGGTCGGCCCGGAGATATAGAAGACACTTGAGAATCCCCGAACAGTTTTTGTGGAAATGGGTTCTCGGGGTGGTCATTAAACTCTGCAGCAATTTTGGGAGCTGTACTTTTTTGATTCTTTCTAACAATTCGCGTAAGAGTCCGATGGACCCTATCTGAAAGTTTTGGTTTTCTTCCGGAGTTTTGTTTCGACGAGGAGGTTTTCCCCTCTTTCCCAAAGGCTGTCATTGCTTTAAAGACAGTACTTCTTGATACACCAAATATTTTGACTGTTTTCGTTAGGCTAGCACCAGCCATATGAACACAAACAATTTGACCTCTTTGAAAGTCCAAAGATCTGTCATTTTAATGAATTTTAATTACCTTTTTCTGGTGATATCTGAAAAGAAACAGCAACTTTAGCAAAACATAATAAGCAACACTAATATAATAATAAATTAAAAAGCACAAAAATAAACAAGCTTTTGACGGTTTTATAGATGTTTCAAAATTATGATGCTATGATGCTAGGTGTTTCCATTATTTTGTCCAATCCCTGTTTCTGCCAAGGATGTTTACATGCCCTTCAAGAATGGAACAAGGAAAGCTTCCGTGGTTTTGCCAGAACGCTGTCAGACAGTTTTACTGCTCTTATGCGTCTTTGCAGCAGATTGTGTTAGGATGGCGTCTGTTTTCTGTACAAAACGCAATCGCGCTTTCGTTCTTTCAGCAAAGTGCGCTACATAAAGGTTTTGCTTCAAAGTACGCTGACGAAGGATAGCTTTTTATTGTTCAAGCTTCCACCCGATGCAGTATGAGCAGGCTTATTTTAGTTGTTGTTCTCACATATGCTGTTTAGTAAGCTGCACTTTCCTCTTTGTTTTTTTTTCTTTTCTGCCATCTGTTTGTGTATTAATTAATATATTTCTTATGCGCTGTCTTCTTTTGTTTGGCGGTCGTTTTGTATTACTGTAATCTTTCCGAGAAGCGGTACCGAGAGAAGAATCCATTTTTATCTCAGCGTTAGACAGCAGAATAAAATGGCGTTATTTATTTAAAAGCGGCTTGTTGTCTAACTTTAGGAAGGGGCAGATCCCCCCCCCCCCCAAAAAAAAACTCAATGAAAGCCCGTGTTTGAAATAAAAATGAAAATTATTTCATTTAGTTACACTTGTAAATCAACAAGAAATACCACAGTAGAAATTTAGCACGTCAGACTGAAGTGCGCCGCGATTAACAAAAACAATTACAATAACAACGATGACAACAACAACTACAACAACAACAATAACAATAATAATAATATTAATAATAGATTGATAATGAAGACTATAATGGTAACAACAGTAGGGATAATATAGTTAATAATAGGTAGTGATGATGTCATATCTTTGTAGCCGCTGTAATGAAGCTATATTCTTGCAATGATTATTATTAGCGTAACGGCGTGGTTTCAAAGTCAGGCGCAGCTAATCAAGCGTGAAGGGTGCGAAAAGATGAACTCAAAGGGGAGAAGAAAAGAGAAAGAGAAGAGGAATGAAAGGAAGGGCGAACGGATAAGAAAGAAAAAATGGATGTAATAAGTGTCAATAATCCAAACAGGATGTATTGCTGGGAGCCGGAAGCGAATCCTTTTTCTAATGAGGAAATGTATGAGTCACTTTAAATCAGGACAAAATAGGGTTTTCACCGGGAAATGTTGGTCAGAACCTACGACAGAAAGAGGGGGAGTGACATAAAGAGAAAGAGGAATGGTTTATAAGAGAGAAAGAGAGAGAGAGAGAGAGAGAAAGAGAGAGAGAGAGAGAGTGACAGAGAGAGAATATGACAGTGAAAGAAAAATAGGGAGAAATATTGAGGAAGGGTATGAAAGAGACAGAAGAGGAAGGTCGTTGTTGTTGAGTTTGCGAAAGGCGTGAGGGTGAGAGGTGACAGAAGTAGTAAGTGAAAAGGGAGAGGATAAGAAAGGTAGATAGATAGATAGATAGATAGAGAGAGAGAGAGAGAGAGAGAGAGAGAGAGAGAAAGAGAGAGAGACAGACAGAGACAGAGACAGGGAGAAGGAGGGAAAGAATGAGAGATAGATACATGGTCAGACAGACAGACAAACAAACGGATGGATAGATAGATAGATAGATATATAGATAGATAGATAGATAGATAAATAGATAAAACGATAGATAAATAGATAGATAGATAGATAGATAGAGAGAGAGAGAGAGAGAGAGAGGAGGGGCCAGA
>NC_069004.1:17785345-17786531 GCF_001194135.2 Octopus bimaculoides
ATATATATATATATATATATATATATATATATACCTTCATCCAGCCATGCATATGTACACAAACGTACACGTTCATACACACATATATTTTACTCGCATCTGTCTCCTTGTCCACATGCATATCCGGCTTTGTGCTTTACAGTCTACCTGCTCGAGCGTGTCTGTCAGTTTGCCTGTCACTATGTCGCTTGTGTTCTCTCAATGATACTCGAACAGAAACAAATTTATACCGCGTGCATACAAAAATACATTCGTACATACATACAAGCTTATGCACACACGCAGACATGAATACATCTGTAATTCCAATACCCAAAATGCACTTTCGGCTTCTCACTCATTATCATTGGAGTGACCGGTATTTTTTATGAACTTTCCATCCCGTGGATTACAGAATGGCTCAGTTGGGTATTTTGAAGAAAGATCGTAGCTCGTAGCTCTGTAAATGATACGCTGCAGATGAACCCGATGTCTAGAACAACATAAAACAGGCAAAGTTTTGAAACTTTAAAGGGTAAATGTGGTTGAACGAAGAATGAGATCGACAACGGGACAAGTTATATTTTAAACGCTTGTCACAAAGCAATAATCAAGTCAAGGAGAAGAAATACACACACACACACACACACACACACACACACACACACACACAGAGAGAAACAAACATACATAAACACACGTTTTTTCTTTTATTCTTTCACTTGTTTCAGGCATTTGACTGGAGCCATGCTGGAGCACCGCCTTTCAGTCGAAGAAATCGACCCCTGGATTTATTCTTTGTAAGCCTGGTACTTATTCTATCGATCCCTTTTGTCAAACCACTAGATTATGGGTACGTAAACACACCAACATTAGTTGTCAAGTGATGGTGTTGTTGGTTGTGGCAAACACAGGCACAAAGACACACACATACACGTATACATATATATATCGAACAGGCTTCTTTCAGTTTCTGTCTACCAAATCCACTCCCAAGACTTTGGACGGCCCGAGGCTATAGAAGACGACACTTGCACAAGGTGCCGCGCAGTGCGATTGAACCCGGGACTACGTGGTTGGGAAGCAAGCTTCTTACTACAGAGACACTCCTGCGCCTATATACGTATATATGTATGTATGTACATACATATATACATATATATACATATATACATATATATATACATATATGTACGTATGTATGTAT
>NC_069004.1:17786722-17790713 GCF_001194135.2 Octopus bimaculoides
TATATATATATATATATATTATCCGTATTGTATATTCATCACGGCTGATCTTACCAATCGGTTTCACGCTTAGGGTACGGTTGAGTGTTACGTAACAATCCGATTATATAGCCCTACGCTCATCAGAGGTAGCCAATATGGAATAAGATATAGCGACTGCTCTCTATTGTTATTGAAAGGGCACATCCGGTTTGTGCTTGCTGTAAAATGGTGATGAAACGAACGGAGCAGAGGATTTAGTCAAGAGTTATGTTTCTTGGTACCGAGACATCGTCTCCGGGTTGGTTATACTGTAAGTCGGAAAAAGCTATCATGAAGTGTTTGTGGGAGTTGTGTACGTCTTTCAGCTTGGTATTCTTTGGGAAAATGGGATAAATGTAGTGGTATTGTATGTATAACTTCTGCCGGGGGTGCAGGCGTCCATTACTGTATTCGCTAGTGTGTTTTCATTCGGTATTAGTTAAGGTCATGAGGGCTTTATTTGTGCATGCAGTGTGTGTAGGGCTACAATGCGCGTGTTGCAGTTTATATTGGAGGTGGTGGGGAAACGGTCTATATGGTAGGTGCCTACTGTGTTGGGGCGTGCGTGTTTGTATGGAGGTGCGTTGGTTATATAATCGGATGGTTACCTAACTCCGTTGTACCCCGAGCGCAAAACCGATTGGTAAGATCAGCCTAGATGGATATATAATACTGTACGTTCCGGATAATATACTCACTCAGTTGACAGATATACGACTTATGGACCTTTTGGCAATATGTATGTATGTATGTATGTATGTATGTATGCATGTATGTATGTATGCATGCATGCATGTATGTATGTATGTATGTATGTATGCATGCATGTATCTATCTATCTTCATACAAACATATACATACATATACATATGTATACCTATATGTATACGTATGTATATTTATACCCACACTCACACACACACACACACACACACACACACACATTTAGAGTGAAATCTATTTGCCAACGTAAAGTGGCAGTCCTGATTAGGACGTTGTTACTACCAATTTTGGCCCCAGGAAAACATCTTTTCCAACTGGCTATCAGCGCACAACTGCGTCCTTGTACCTCGAACAAGGGAGCTAATACCCACATTCTTACTCCTCACTCAGAGATTTAAAACTAATTGTATACACACATACACACACACACACACACACACACACACACACACACACACACACACACACACACACACACACACACACACACACACACACACACACACACACACACACACACACACACACACACACACACACACTCACATGCTCACACACACATCAATATACAGATATATATATAGATGTGTGTGCGTGCGTGTTTGTGTGTGTGTGTGTGTAACAGAGTAAACAGTTGTGTTGAGTTGGTTGGTCTTTATGTCAGAAGTTGTAAACTATCCATTCGAGATTGTGAGATGGAGACAAATAGGTATCAAATCGAACTAAGGAGAAAGTCGATTATGAATCTGATGTGAAGGCGATGCTGTAGCATGGCCGTAGTCCATCGACTGAATCTAATAAGAGAATATCAACTTCTGTTGATTATGTTTTTGTGTTTTATTGTTCTTAACCTTTCTCGTTTTCGTTTTCACATTAAAAAAAAATTATATTAAGTTGAAATCCTCGTTAAGAAACAATCAGTTAATTGTTAATTAAGAATCAATTAGAATGTTGGCCAACCACAGGAGATTTTGTTAATTAATGCTGTTATTGAGACAGAAATAATTTTCAGTTAATTAATAATTTCCATTACCGACCGTCAACCCGCCACCCACAGAGCTCCCCCCTCCTATCCACCACTGCTTCGTTCAAATCTCGTGCTAAACGTAATTTTAACATATTATTTAACGAGAGCAGAGGTCAAATTGGCGTGTGGCTAATACAGCAAGGTTTTTGTGTTTTCGTCGTGAGTTCGAATACTAACGAAATAAAAGTGCCCTGGTAATTCTCAGAACGTTATGTGAGGTGGCAAATTAGCAGAGTTGTCATGGGATTTGCACTCCGAGTTCAAATCCCAGGGCAGTCAATTTCACTTTTCCTTCTTTCGTGGTCAATAAAATAAAATACCAGTCTTCTTTTAGAGTGGATGTAATCGACTGAGACCTCTTCTCAAATTGTTGGCCTTGTGCCTAGACCAGAGCCCTTGAAAGGGTGGAGTTTTAGCCGAATAGATAGAACATCGGACAAAATGCCTTGCAGTAATTATTCTAATTCTTCTGGGTTCAAATTTTGCAGCAGACAAATTTGCTTTTATGCAATCCGGGGTCGAAAACATAATGTGCTACTAAGCAATCGACTAGAATTTGAAATGAAATGCCGTTAAGCATTTCATTGAAAATAATAATGATAACAAGAGCACTTGATAACAAGGCAACACCAACGTCCTTTCAACGATTATCCAGAGATGATTTTTAAAATGAGAATATTTGAAATAAATTCCACCGCTCTCAAAAATTGAGAAAAAAAAAAAAGAAAAAAAAAAACGGAGAAATCCAAGATCCTTGTCCAGAACCTGATCGATCCCAATGGTAGTCATGGAATGTGAAGGTGGGTGTGCGGGCCGTGTTTGTAATGTTGTGTGTGGGTCGTTTGCAGTGGGAACAGGTACAGTTTTCTCTATGAAGGCTTTTTAGCCTATCCACTGACATAGTGTCATTATGACAATTAAGGTCTATATTGAAAAATTTATCCGTGCGTGAAAGAAAACGGAAAGGACCTGCATTCGGTGCTGTTAACGGAGGTTTAACAACATCGTTGCGTACAAAAACGTGAGTCCAAGAAGTAGAGCTTCCTTCAAGGCAGAGCTAGAAATGCAATTATCAAGTAGCTAAGAGGTTTTAAACCTGAGCGATATATTTAAAATTGGTAAAACTAAAAATTGTCGAAGATAAATTAAATATATTATTATTACTGAATATGTCAGTGCTATTTAATTTCTGAACGGTTTTGCTACCTTTTGTTTATGCAGTTTGATTTATTTATCCATCAGTTTCTACTAAGATAGAGACGCGAGTAAAATTAAAAATAGAGAAACGAAAATAATACTTTAGAAACAGCAACGCCGTCATAACTTACGTGGAAACTATAAGCGTGCTCTCAAGACAGATAATCAGAGAAAGACTTGAAAGTGAACATAAGATCGTAATAACTTCATATAAAGTAAAGTAAAATGTGACAAATAATCCAGAATCCTTGTCTGGTATTGGGTCGATCCCAAAATCTAATCAGTTCGTGCCAGTAACGAGGCCAAACATCTCTGAAAGTTTCATCCGAATCTATCCAACGGTTCTTGAGATATCTCGTCCACGACAAACAAACAAACAAACACGACTGAAAATAATACCTCCGCCTTCGCTAAGACGGAGGTAATAACTGCTTCGTCTATCTTTACGTTCTGAGTTCAAATGCCGCCGGGGTCGACTTTGCCTTTCATCCTTTCAGAAGTCAATAAAGTAAGTACCAGTTGAGGACTGGGGTAGATGTAATCGATTTAGTCTCTCGCCCAAAACTGCTGGCCGTATGGCAAAATTTGAAGCCATTATTATTTTCAACTTTAAGGAGTCGAACTGGCAGAATTGATAGCACACCAGGCAAAATGCTTAACAGTATTTCGTCTGTCTTTACGTTCTGAGTTCAAATTCTGCCGAGGTCAACTTTACCCTTCATCCATTCGGGATCGGTAAAATAAGTATCAGTTGAACACTGGGGTCGATGTAATCGGCTAGCTCCTACCCCTGAAATTGCTGGCCTTGTGCCAAAATATGAAATCCTAATTATTTTCAAATTTCAGGCGGCAAGTTGGTAGAATCATCATCACGCCGGACCAAATACGTATCGGCATTTCGTCGATCATTAAGGTCTGAGTTCAAATTCTGCCATGGTCGATTTTGCCTTTCCTTCTTTCGGGGTCGTTGAAATAAATATCAGTTGGGCACTGGAGTCGATATAATCGATTAACCATTTCTAC
>NC_069004.1:17790987-17792918 GCF_001194135.2 Octopus bimaculoides
ATATATATATATATATATATATATATATATATATAAATGTATATACACATAGACGCATACACACATATAAATATATAAACATAGATAGATACATACATAAATGAACATATACAATGCACCACAGACACACACGCACACTCACAGATATGCATATATGTATGCATGCTTATATAGTTATCTACGTTTCCAGGTATGTGTGTTTGTGTGTGTTTGTGTGTGTGTATGTGTGTATGTGTGTGTGTGTGTGTGTGTGTGTGTGTGTGTGTGTGTGGAAGCTAAAGGAAAAATGGTAGATGTATATTTGTAGATGAACAGTTGTTGATTCCAACGTCCAAATGATGTCTATGTCAGTTCTACCAAACCTGCATACATGTACCTACAAGTATACACACACACACACACACATAAACACATATCTGTCTATGTGCGTGTGTAGTATGTGTATGTTTATGTATGTACGTATGTATGTATGTATGCATGTGTGTATGTATGTACGTACGTACGTATAAGTATCTACGAAAATTGAGATAGCCGTCTTACCAGAGAGAATTCATTATCTTACATAACTTGCCTTTGCCCAAAGCAAAACTCTCGGATGGTGATTACATTTATTTGATCTTACTAATCTAGGAGTGTCCACACAAGCTTATGACACTCTCCCTTCGCCGCTGATTTATTATGGTTAAATGAACCGACGTTGGGAAACACTACGCAGTCGCTTACAACAACATCAACCAGATCTTTCAGATATAACTCCACCGCTTCTGTCCGTCCGTCCGTCCGTCCGTCCGTTCGTCCGTTCGTCCGTTCATCCATCTGTCTGTCTGTCTGTCTGTCTGTCTGTCTGTCTGTCTGTCTGTCTGTCTGTCTGTCTGTCTGTCGGTCTGTCTCTCTGCTTGTCTCTGACTTTCTATGTCTGTCTGTCCGTCTGTCTGTTTCTCTCTGTCTGTTTATCACTCTATCTCTATGTCTGTTTGTCTGTCTCTGTCTCTCTGTCTCTGTCTGTTTGTCTGTCTATCTGTCTCTGTCTGTGTGTCTGTCTATCTGTTTCTCTCTCTCCTTTCATGTTCCTGTTTCCAGATATCGGCAATCAAGGACCTCAATATTAAATTCCGGAAAAACCTGATTTTTCTAAGGAAAGATACAGCATTACTTTCCAACTACCTTTTTATTTACTATTTATCGGCAGATCCCTCCTTTAGTCTCCTACTCTGCTAGGCTTACTCTTGAGGCACAGGGTCTACTTAACCCTGAGGTAAGGGCGAACTAGTTTACATCATATAAAAACATGTTTACAAACAAATGGACCTGTGTTGAGCATCCCATACCCGAGTCCCCTATGCCGTCGCCACAGGACCGTCTTCTGCTATTTGAATCGGGGTGACTCTATATTCGTCCAAATTTCTGAATACCCCAGCTGGAGCTACACCATCTGATGTAGTTGAATGTCTTGCCCAAGATACAAATCATATCGATTAAAAATAATAAAAGTACACGTTTGGATAATGTACTGTTTTGTCCATTCTAGAAAAAGATGGGATGGTTACGGTTGGAATGCCGTTACTCATAGGCTTGCTAAAATAAGGACTTATGTCCTGCAATTTTGAACATCAGGGCGCAGGCGTGGCTGTGTGGTCAGAAGCCTTACTTCTCAACCACATGCTTCCGAGTCCAGTCCCACTGCGCGGTACCTTGGGCAACTGTCTTCTACTATAGCCTCGGGCCGACCAAAGCCTTGTGAGTGGATTAGGTAGGCGGAAACTGAAAGAAGCCCGTCTTTGTTTGCCCTCCCACCGTCGCTTGACAACCGTAACTGAGCGGTCCTGCAAAAGAGAGCGATAAAATAAGTACTAGGCTTACAAAAAATAAACCCTAGGGTCAATTTCGTCGACTAAAAGCCCTTTAAGGTGGTGCTCCAGCATGGCCACAAT
>NC_069004.1:17793580-17794360 GCF_001194135.2 Octopus bimaculoides
ATATACATATATAAGAATTAGCGTGGAGGGGGCAGAGGGAAAAAAGATAACACAAAAACATATTCTATTCAGAATGTGATACACAGGATCAAAAGTATATTTTAACCTGTCAAAAGTGAGAGGAAATACAGTGTTTGTTTGATCCACTCTCTCACTTTGTGGGGGCTTTGTACTCTTTCTTTCTTTCTTTCTTTCTTTTTTTTTTTGAAACTCTGCTTTTCTATTGCTGTTTATGACTCTTTATGCTTCTCTGTCATTTTCAATAGTAATCGCTCTAGCCCCCAGTCATTTTCTGTGTAAATCTGCTTGTGTATCGGTCGGTTGGTCGGTCTGTCCGTCTGTCTGTGTGTCAGCATGTTTGTATTGTCTGTATGTCTGTTAGTCCGTATGTCTGTACGGTTGTTATTCTTTTCTTTTGTATCACTGATCTAAATAAGTTGTTTGAGTGTAAGTTTTATGTGTGTGTGTGTGTGAGTATATAAATGCATGTATATTAATATATATATATATATATATTTATATATGACGTTGACCACTAACGTGGACATTTAATATGCTAGAAATAGATCACATCTTGTGTCTAAAAAGACCTAAATTGTTCTCAACATGATATATAGCGTGATACCAAAACGTAAGCGGGCAAGACATTTAAAATCACCGAAAAGGAACATTATTAAACAGGTACCGGTTTCAAATTTAACAATCTTACCGACTGTCTATTTCTCTTCTGCCTGATTTGTAATGGAACCATAATCATCAGAACACCATACAAAGTTGCCC
>NC_069004.1:17794903-17795578 GCF_001194135.2 Octopus bimaculoides
ATATATAAAAGATAATAAGAGTGAAAAAACTACAGAAGGCTTGTGTTACATGGTTAAAGTATATATTTAAATTATGTCAGAAAAATGTTAGAAAAATGTTATAAAATCTTTTTGGTATATAAACATTGTATTTTGAGAAATAACCGGTTTTGTGTTGTCTTTTCAAATTTCTCTACTTCATTGTAACGTGTTCGCTCATATATATATATATTTATATGTATGCATATATACACACAAGAATATATATGCGTGTATGCATATGCATGCATATATGTGCGTGCATGGACACACACATAGCACAAATGAAATATGCATAACACAATGCTAAACCAACGGTCAACTGGATCAGTTAAAATTATACATGAGTGTTTGTATATGATGAGTGTGTATGTGTGTTTGTGTGTGTGTTTGTGTTTGTGTGTGCGTGCGTATCTGCACGTGTGCGTGTGTGTTTGTGTGTATAAATGTTAAACAGGCGTCAAAAATAAAAAGAAAGAATTCAGATTCGGGAAGTTACAATCAACACATATATGTGGGCATTTGATCAAGATAACATTAATCCAAAATTAAAACATATATTAATAAATCGAACATAGAAAATTATAGGACTATTAAATATATATATATATATATATATATGTGTGTGTATGGGTGTGTGTTGTAAATACCAGTGTG
>NC_069004.1:17795773-17796401 GCF_001194135.2 Octopus bimaculoides
ATCTCGAGTATAACCAGCCGAAACTGCAAAGATAATCTGGAACTCGACTGAGGAAAGAAAACTCCGAATGACCCGTCCTTGTTTTCTTTGTATCGTCTATCTGGATGTTTTGTTGTCCCTTTTTCTCCTTATTTCTTCTGTCCCTCTGTCTCTACCTCTCTCTCTTCTCTCCCCACGTGACTGGTGTTCGGCCAAGCCTGATCTTTCTTTCTTGGTTCGGCCGCCGTCCGTGCAACATCTTTATTCCTCCCTGTGCCTGTGAAACCTTGTATCCCTGCCGTAAGGCTTTACTTCCACACACGCCAGCTTAATTTAATTCGTCCTTAGTCGAAAGACACTTGTTATGTCCTGTTATTTGTATTTGTGTAACATACTCTGTTTTTTTCCCCTCCTTGTTTTCGTATACGTTCGATGCTTTCTTCCAAGGAATCTAATGCTCTTAGCTTAGTTTTTCCTTGGGGCTGGCCAGATAGGAGCAATCTCGAGTATTTCCCAATCACATAGTTCGAAATTCACTCCCACTGCATGGCACACGAACCACCCCAAGCATTTTGAGTGGATTTGGTAGGACGGAAACTGAAAGAAGTCTATAGTGTATGTGTGTGTCTTTGTATATATATATATATAT
>NC_069004.1:17797077-17798207 GCF_001194135.2 Octopus bimaculoides
AGAGAGAGAGAGAGAGAGAGAGAGAGAGAGAGAGAGAGAGAGAGAGAGAGAAAGAGAACATATGACATCGAGAAAAGCTCAATACAGAAAACACTTAGTTGGTCTCAAATTATTTAAACCTACACTCCAATATCTTCAAGGATCAAGTCAGTCCCAATTTCATATGTTGTCTCTATACCTTTTGTTCGACCGAGCGCTGCCTATAGATTACATTCCTGGATATATATGTATATATATATGCTCTTAACTTAGACTTTTTGGGAGCAACCAGATCGAACCATCTGAAGTGTAACTGCTCGAAATGGCCGTGACTTCTGGGACTTGACTGATGAAAGAAAGCCAAGAATGACTCCGTATTGGGCATATCCACAAAGAGGGATTTCTACATGGAGGTCTAATTGCAGAAAACAAATGACTTCAATACTCGAACGGGTTGGAGAGCTCTTTACATGTATATATATTTTGTACATTAAAACCCATATCCGTTCACTTGGATTCCCTTTATAGCCATTCTATACCCTGCTGATTTGGTCCTCGGTGAAAATGCTGGAGTGTAAGTTCAAATCATTTGAGCGCTACAAAATGTTTTCTGCACTCAGATTCTCTTGTTCTCATATATTATCTCTATATCCTTTGCTCGATTGAGAACTACCCATAGACCACATTCATGTGTATGTGTGTGTGTATATATATATATATATTTGTGTGTGTGTGTGTGTATGTGTTTGTGTGTGTGTGTATGTGTTTGTGTGCGTGCGTGTGTGTATGTGTGGTATGTGTGGTGTGTGTGTGAAACCATAAAGCTAGGCGGTATGGACGTTTGAGAAGTGAATATATATTTATTTAACCATGTGAGTTTCATTGGATTACGGCTGTTTCGCAACCATGTTTATGTATCAATTTCCGTTTCGTAGAAATTGTTCGTAAATGTTTGCATTACTAAGTATGCTCAACTGTAGTACAATTGTATATTCATATATTCATAATATACATATAGGCGCAGAGGTGGCTGTGTGGTAAGGCGCGTGCTTCCCAACCACATGGTTCCGGGTTCAGTCCCACTGCGTGGTACCTTGGGCAAGTAGCTTTTACTATAATCTCGGGCCATTCAAAGCCTTGTGAGCGGATTT
>NC_069004.1:17800042-17804220 GCF_001194135.2 Octopus bimaculoides
AGAGAGAGAGAGAGAGAGAGAGAGAGATAGAGAGTGTGTGTGTGCTTGAATGTTTGGGGAGGTTTGTTCTTGCTGGAACATTTTTACCACAGAGCTATTACTAATGGTGGGTGTTACCGGCAGAAATGCTTCCTTTGTGTTGTTGACAACAACAAACGACAACAACAAAAAACAACAACAACAACAACAATAACGACAACTCACAATAACAAAGTTCAGGTAGCAAAATCAGGAGAAAGAAAGAATTATTATCATCATTATTATTATTATTATTATCAGTATTATTATTATCAATAATAATAATAATAATAATAATAATAATAATAATAATAATAGAAAAATAATGGAATTGAGAAGACACATGAGAAGAGCAATTGAAAATGTTAATAGTCCATGCAGTCTTTGAGGAAATTCGATTCTTCATTCTTCATTCTTCATTTATTCTACGTATGTATGTATGAATGTATGTATGTTTGTATGTATGTACGTACGTATGTACGCATACATATGTATGTATTCCTTTATATTGTTAATACATCGTGCATGTTGTTTGATAACACATCCACCAGTATGGATTCTACTTGAATTATGCATATGTATACACACCTACACACACATGCCCACACACATACACACACACGCGCATACATGCATACACACATATATACATACATACATACATACATACATACATACATATGCGCAAACATACATACACACACGCACACACATATATATGTAGATATTTATATGTATGTATAAACATATATATGTATATGTATATATAAATATACATACGCAATGTGTGTGAATGTGTGGGTATGTATATGTGTCTTTACTAGCAGTCATGAATTCACTATAAATAATTTCAATATATTAATTGTAAAAGATTCTGGTAATCATCATTTGATCAGAGAATGTTGATTCACTCGGAAGTGTTGCATCCAAACCGATCAGAACACGACCCAAGTTGAACATCAGAAAAATAATCTTCGATTCGAATCGCCTTAGCAGATTTCTTCCAAACAATGTCAAAGTCTTTGTCCTCACGGATAGGCCATTAACATACGCTCCATCCTCTCATATTACACTTTAACCATCACATTATGTTTGTCTCTCATATACCAAACTACTGCTACAGGAAACAGCAATAAATATATAACTGGCAGAAATACATTTATTATATTTCTCTCATAGATTTACACTAAAAACAGACAGCAAAGATAACACTTGTACATTTAATATGTTCATTTTGTTTTTTAAGTCATCCAGGCTGAACTTTTCTCAAAATCATTTCAACGGCATTCTAATAGACAAGTAACGAAAATAAATATATCGATTAAGAATGCGTATTTATTCTCCAACCATCTCTCAACGATTTATCGTTACATTCTATTGTATGCTACACACACACATACACACACATACACATGCGCGCATGCACCTATATCTAGCAAATGGCACTCCGTCGGTTACGACGACGAGGGCTCAAGTAGATCCAAACGAAGGAACAGCTTACTCGTGAAATTAATGTGCAAGTGGCTGATCACTCCACAGACACGTACAAAATTAACGCAGTTCTCAGGGAGATTCGGCGTGATACAGAATGTGACAACGCTGGCCCTTTAAGATACGTGTACTACTCATTTTGCCGAGAAGACTGGAGCTACTAAGGCAGTTCTGCTAAGATAAGTATTGGTTTAATTATTTTGAGCCAGAGACGTAGAGAAGATCCATGCAGTTGAAACACCCCTCCTCACCAGCTCCAAAGAAGGCCAAGGTTGTTTCATCTGCAGTTTTTTTTTTGGGTGGGTGGGTGGTGCAAAAGGCATTGTGCTTATTGATTATCTTCGAAAGGGCTACAACAGCAATGGAGAATACCATGCTAACTTGCTGAGACAGTTATGAAATGCTACCAACATCAGATCCCCAGGAAAACTGATGAATGGGATCTAATTTCAACAGGACAATGCTCCAGCACATAAAATCCTCGGTTTCAATGGCTGCTGTGCGTGACTATGGCTTTCAACTGGTTGATCACGCACCCGTTTGTCCTCATTTGTGCCCATTTGGCTATCATCTGTTCCCCAACATGAAAAAACACTTGGCTGGTAAAGTTGCCCTCGGCAAAAATATGAACTCAAAACGCAACAACAGACGAAATGACGCTAAGCATTTTCTCAGACTTGCTCACGATTCTGTCACCTCACTGCTTTACAAATACTGCAAAATAATAAAATCTGAAAAGGGAAGCCAAGTTTTTTTTCACTTCAGAATTAGAAAATACTTCAGCTCCAATAGTTATTCACACTTTACAAAGCTCATTGGTGACCCACAGTAGAGTACGGCTCAACACTTTGCATGGCACTGCTTTTATACACACAGACTAAACATGCTATCTGTGTCTCTAAAGAGGTCATCTGTACCCGATAGATTGGTGTGTAGTCTTTCGACAGCTTCTCTCCAATGGACACGCCGTTCAACCATTTCCGCTGTAATTCCAATGTTCTCGCCTCATCGGAGCGAGCTCGACTCTTAACAATACCGCAGAGGTATTCCACTCTATACATCTCTCTTCTTCCACTTTCCACCCTTCACCCACGAGTCTTATAAAAAACCCTTAAAATGCAGAACTATTTAAGGTGATGCTCTAGCATGGCCGTAGTCTTATGAGTGAAACCATTAAAAAAAAGAACTCTTTTTCAATATCTTTCTTCAAGCGTGGCTGAGTGATAAGAAGCTTGCTTCCCAACAACACGGTTCCGAGTTCAGTCTCACCACGTGGCACTTTGGACAAGTGTCTTCTATTGTTTCGGGCCGACCAAAAACTTGTGAGTGAAACTGAAAGAAGCTCGTCGTATATGTGTGTGTCTGTCTGTCTGTCGTCCCACCGCTGAACAACCGGTGTTGGTATGTTTACGTCGGCAAAAGAGACCGATAGAATAAGTAGTACTAGGCTTAAAAATAAAAATAAAAACAAGTACTGGGGTGGATTCATTCGATTAAAAAATATTCTTCAAGGTGGTACCCCAGCCTGGGCGCAGTCTAATCACTGAAACAAGCAAAAGATAAAAGGTAAAAGATAAATCAACAGTTTTCCACCCTGTTGATGACTGTTTGATACAACATGAAAACTTCAGGTTCATGGAAGTGTTTACATACTTAAAGGCTTTGCATTAATGTAGGCAACAACTAGAGGAAACACGAAACAGAAAAGAAAAAAAGTAAATTAAATAATAAAAAGCAATAAATATATATATGCAATAAATAAATATATCGAAAACCTCATCAAGAAACAATTCATCCACAACTAAAATCTCTGCAAAATCAACTGTAAAGAACAAAAAAATTATAACAAATAAAACAAAAATAAAAATAATGAAAAACAGCAGCCATATTTAAATCAGAACAGTTTATGGCTTTCTTATCGTTATTTCCCAAATTTGTTTTTTTTTTTGCAGTGAACGCCATCATCTCTCTTTCTATGTTCCCTTCGTTTCACGTTAGCTGTATTGATATTAATTCCCTGTTAATTTGCTTAATTAATCCATAACAGGGAGGTTTTAATTAAAAATTTCAGAATTCCTCGTTAACTTAACAGAGAACCTTTCTGAGTTAGAAAAGAGATTGAGAGAGAGAGAGAGAGAGGGGGGGAGAAAAGAAAGAAGAAAAATAAAGAAAAATGGGGAGATAGATAGATAGATAGATAGATAGATAGATATATAGATAGACAAACGGACAGATAGGGAGGTAGGTAGGTAGGTAGATAGGTAGATAGATAGATAGATAGATAGAATTATACACACATCAACATTGAGAGCGAAGGAGAGAGAGAGAGAAGAAAGATAGGGCTACATGAAGTGGAGGAATTAATAAAAAGACTGAGAGTATGAGGAGAAGGTTTATTTACCGATCCCATTTCATTAGGGAAACCAAAGGATCAAATTCCAATGCCGTCGTAATAGATCGCATCGTAACAGTACGTATATACAATACAGTGATACGTGCATATATACACGCATGCACGTTTGTAACATATATAAATACACATATATATAACACACACACGTAAATATGTATATATACATATATATGCTACATATATATATATATATAACACATATAAACATATATATATACATATATGTATATGTATATATATATATATATATATATAT
>NC_069004.1:17805931-17807476 GCF_001194135.2 Octopus bimaculoides
ATATATATATATCACCATAGACTCCTAGACACCCAGATTCGTCCAACACGAGGCAGGAGCTGTTCGACACTCGCCCACAAGTCGCCGATGCGCTGACAGTGAACAATTTCGGGTGAGAATGTTCCGTTCCTCTTAACGCATCTTGGAGTGTTTCGCCTGTTGGCTCCCCCGTGCCTGTGGATTTTATCTCGAAGAGTTGATACGCCCCTTCCCCTGTAGCACTGAAATATCAACGGCTTTTGGAAGTTGTCCATATTCCCCAACATGGAAGTACTATAGAAACAGCAACAACAACAACAAAAGCAACAACAACAAAATTAATAACCCTTTCTTGGGATAGGCACAAGGCCAGAGATTTCGAGGATGGGCCAACGGGTACTTTCTGAAAAACGCAGAAATCTCAGTTCTGCATGGATTGATTATAAAATGGCCTTCGACAGCATATCGCATTAATGGATCTTGAAATCGCTGTACATCTTCAAGATTTCTCTTGTGATTTCAAGTTTCCTGAACCACAACTTGTCAATATGGAATACGAAACTCCTATTGTACCACTCTATTTGAGTACTGACCATAAAAAATATCAATATCAACTACGGTATTTTCCAAGATGACTCACTTTCACCGTTAATTTTCTGCATAGCCCTAATACCCCTTACAAGTGAACTCAACAGAACAGGGTATGGGTATAAAATTGGCGACAAGAAAATAAGTCATCTATTTTATATGAACGACTTAAAACTCTATGAAAGAGACGATAATGATCTTGAAGGATTATTACGTACTGTGAAAGCATTCAGTGATGGCATTCGGATGGAATTTGGTCTTGGTAAATGTGTGGAGTCCCCTTTCCAGAAAGGGAAACTGAAAACCTCACATTCCGTGGTGCTGGATGTTGATGCTGTCATAAAAGAACTCGAGCAGGAACAAACTTACAAATATCTCGGAATAAATGACGGCTCTGGCATTCAACATGCAAGTATGAAAGCGAAGATCAGGAAGCAGTGTTGCAGGAGAGTTCAAGCATTCTTAAAATCCGAGTTAAATGCACGTAACAAGGTGTTAGCTATAAATTCCTTAGTAGTTCCGGTTGTTATTTACAGTTCCAATGTGTTGAACTGGAATATGAGCGAAATAAGGAAGATTGACCGGAAAATACGTAAGCTGTTGACTTGCAATAAGATGCACCATCCAAAGGCAGACGCAGATCGTCTTTACCTATCCAGAGCTCAAGGATGTCAAGACTTGATCCAGTTTGAAATCTCCTACAAAACCACCACAACTGGACTGGCAAAATATCTTGAAACATCTGACGAATGGATGCTAAAACTGTTTGAAAACCATGAAAGATGCAAGAAGCTTCATTCTGTTATGAAGGAGAGCAAAAAATTTTCATGTGAGTTTATGCATAATATCCCGGTTGGGGGCTAATGCAGTTTCGCACCTCTCCTTGAAAAATGCATTTTTAATTTTTTTATTTTTTTCAGATTCCTACGTTTTAGATGTCGGAAATTACGAATACGCCAAAAAAAAAAAAAAAAAAAA
>NC_069004.1:17808386-17809432 GCF_001194135.2 Octopus bimaculoides
GAACAATTGGCTGATATTAGGGAACAAAAACCTCTGCATGGCAAAGATGTGTCCCGTAGCAAACATGCAGATGTAGATCAGAAGCACACAAATCAGTGGCTACGGAGCTCAGTTTTAAAGGCAGAGAATGAAGGCTTTATCTTGGCTGCCCAAGATCAGAGCTTATTGACCCGGAACTATCAAGCCAATGTGATGAAAAATGGTGTAGACCCAAAGTGCCGATACTACAACGATAGGATAAAAACAGTATACCACCTAATCTTTGGATGTAAGGTTTTAGCACCTGTAGAGTACAAATCAAAACATGACAGAGTTGGACAATATCTACATTGGATAACGTGTCGGCCTTATAAAATCAAAACTGCTGACAAATGGTATAAGCACCACCCTGAGGTTGTAACTGGGGGAGAAAATGTAACTATTCTTTTGGACTTCCCAGTATGTATAAATCGGACCACCAACGAAAATAAACCAGATATTATTGTGAAAGACAAAAGCGATAAAGTCTATTTATTGATTGACATGAGCATACCTTGTGATCATAATATTTCGGCAAAAGAATTTGAAAAGCTCAGAAAATATAAAGATCCGCTAATCGAAATCGAAAAGATGTGGCATCTTAAGACGGTAGAATACCAATGACTGTAGGAGCACTTGAAATGATCAAAAAAGGAACTGAAAATTATCTAAGAATGATCCCTGGCTTAACATTAATGCAGGAAGTGTAAAAGATTGTCTTAACTGGTGCGTCACACGTATTGATAAGAGCATTGTCGCTATAAATTTTCTTTACTTTTTCCCTCTTTATTTCATTTGCTTACTTTTCTATATTTTAATTTTTGCTTTTTCTCTATCACATGACTCTATAAATGAACAATCTGGTGTGCTTGTTTTAATGGTATACCAATGTATACAGTACGTTTCTCTACCCTAGGTATCAAGAAGATACTCGGCAAGAAACAGAAACAGAATTGAAAGAAGATGCTAAAAATAATAATAGTAGTAGTAGTAGTAATAATAATAATAATAATAATAATAATAATAAT
>NC_069004.1:17810869-17812273 GCF_001194135.2 Octopus bimaculoides
TATTACTGTCACTTCATCTAGCTCCAATCACATGAGTCGGTGGATGATTAATTAACCGTCTGTGAAACACGATTTTAATAGGAGTTAATATAGCTTCAAATTAAGGCGGCGAGCTGGCAGAATCGTTAACACGTCGGACAAAATGCTTAGCGGCATTTCGTCCGTCTTTACGTTCTGAGTTCAAATTCCGCCAAGGTCGACTTTGCTTCTCATTTTTTGGGTGGGGGGTGGGGCACAAAATAAGTACGAGTTAAGCTCTGGGATCGATCTAATCGACTTAACTCCACCCCTTCCTCTGAAATATCTGCTCTTGTGCCAAAATTTGAAACCAATATAATTTCAAATACCTAGTTTTAACATACATAAACTGCATCATCGATGATTGATCGTAAAGCTTTAAAGGAGTGACAAAATCTTTAAAGAATGGTACAGAAGATCTCGAAAGTTCTGAATAAGTGGTTTACAGGATCACAAATTAACCAGCAATTAAATATGCATCTTTAATAGACGTATATCTGATTTTAAAGTCTCGATTATAATATATATAAGCAAAATCAATGACAGTTGGTCAAAACTTTAGACTCCAAAGCCGTTGTTCTCAATTGAGGTCTATATGGCCCTTGCGAGTTCGTATAAGATTTCATTCTTAAAACTTATACAAAATAAATTGGTTATGCTTCTACTATACGCAAAATATTTCAACAAATTTTTTGTACATTTCTTAATAATATTCAATTATAAATATTCAACGAGGTTTCTTGTAGACATCGAATGGCTATGGGGATCCACCCAAGTAAATTAAGAATCAAAGGCATCCATAAGTACGAAATGGTTGAGGAACATTGCTCTAAAGGAAGTTAATTTTATGTCGAAAGTTCTGATTGAGCGGAGTATAAGATGCACATTAGGTAGGAGTTAAACACACTTCTTTAATAAAGTTGTACATGACTTCAGACCTTGAATATCATTGATAAGGCGGCAAGCAGGCAGAATCGTGAGCATGTCGAACAACAAGCACAGTGACACTTCATTTGTCTACGATAGGAAACCCCACCTTTCATCCCTTCTGGGTCGATAAGATAAAGTACCAGTCAAATACTGAGGTCGAAATAATCGATTTGCCCCACTCTACTCAAAATTGCTAGCTTTGAGTCCTCGAAAGGGGGATCGTTGTCATGCCATGGAAAGCAGCCTTATGAACTCTGGGGCTCAACGAAAAGAGTCGGTGGAATTCTGGTTTAAGCAGCCCCATATAATCCATCTCATAACTTTAAAAAAAATTGGTGGGGAATTTTCAGAAAATATTTGCGAATTTGTGTTCTGCACTCAAAAATTCATACAATTATGCAAAAAAGATTTGTGTGTGTGTGTGTGTGTGTGTGTGTGTGTGTGTGTGTGTGTGTA
>NC_069004.1:17812453-17819069 GCF_001194135.2 Octopus bimaculoides
TAATAAAAACATTTGATGGAATGATGATACATCTAAGGGTAATCCATTGTTGGGATTTAAGCAAAAAAAGAATTCGTATTTTAAAATCTGATTTTAAAATATTCGTAAAAGTGTAGAATTTTTCGAATTTATGGAGAAGAGTTTAAGAAAAACTTTTCATAATCCAATGAATTCCTTTGCGTAGCACACAGATTCGGAAGACTTTTCTGAAAATTCCAAAAAGTAAGCTGTGAGGGGGTTATATGGGGGTACTTAAACCAGAATTCCGCCAAAACGTAACCATGATACATTATCGCACAAACTGTAAAGGAAGGTAAATAAATATGGCATTAAGGTTGTAGCTGAGCTGTGTATAAGATGAAGGGATGTAAAGACCTTTGCAAAAGCAAATTAATTGTTGTTTGTTAATATTAGTATTGTTGGTAGTAGCGGGGGCTATGGAGGCGTGAATGGATGTTTGTGATGGTTTAGTGTTTGTGGGGGTGATGGCGGTGTTAATAATTTCTTACGTAGGTATAAAGGCTCGAATTTGGCAGAGAGTCTTAGCCAATTAAATCGACTACAGTATATGACTGATATTGTATTAAAATCGACCTTGGAAGGATGCAATCAGTTTTGGTTTCAGTAGGATTTGAATTCAGATTGTAAAGAATTGTAATTAAACACCGCAGAGATATTTAACCGACACTTTGACGACTCTGCCAAATCACCGGCATAGATATTGGTGGACTTAATAATGAATTTTCATAATTAGGTAATTGTGTTTTTGTGGTGGTTTAGATCGAGGTAGACTCCGGCTGAATAGACTTATAATTGAAGTCGAATAGTCTTATCGTATAGCCTAGAAAGGACTTATGTAGTTCTCTCCATCTATTTTTAAGTCGGAAAGGTATGATTTGAGGGAAATTTGGCTGCTATATGTGGAAGGTCAGCCGAACATTAAAAAGACCCCTTGTTAGCTCATTATAGTAGTGCTGATGGTAATACTTATATATATATATATATATATATATATATATATAAACGATGGGCTTCCATGTAGTTTCCCTCAAAAAACTTCACTTGGTCCTTTTTACTGAACCACTTAGTTAACGGAACGTAAACAAACCAACACCGGTTGTCAAGCAGTGGGTAAAACAGAGGCACAAAGACACACACACACAAAAAATATATGTATACACATGAGTACGGGCTTCCACGCAGTTTCCGTCTGTCAAATTCTCTCACAAGGCATTGGTCGTCCTGGAGTTACTACTACAATAGAAGAGACTAGCGCAAGGGCCTAAACCCGAAACCTTGCGGTTGCAGAGCGGGCTTCTTAACCATATGGCCATGGATTCGCCCATGATAAGCAAAATAACTTAACCTCTACAAATCCGTGAGCTCAGTTGTACCTCTCGGCTCGGATCCTTATTTGGTTGAGAAAGAGATTCAACCGCTGAGCTGTTGATTTTCAGGTTTTATTTTGTGGTTGCACCGTCAATAGCAACTGAACTCTGCATTGCCTTACTACTCTACTAAGCAATACAAAGATGCAACTGTCAGTAAACAACATCTCTCTCATAACATATATCTGATGTTGGTCTTAGCTTTGACATACGATACCTGAAACACCGCGCACCTTAAATCCACTCATTAATATGCAAATATACACGTGTACAAGTATACACGGATACTAGAATATAGGTATTCAAGAACACTCGAGTTTAGGTATATAAGAACACACATATGCAAACAGATTTGCCAAACACACCTTAAACTTATATGCAAGTATACACATGTACAAGTATACACGAATAGAAGAATATAGGTATTCAAGAATACAAGAATATTATAGGTATACAAGAATACAAGTATGCAAGTTTACACACATAGATACACGCAAATGCAAGTCTTTGCATAGAGTTAGTTATACGTATATGCTTTGTCATATAAACGCATACATGCAAACACATTCCGAAATGCACACGCAAACACACATACACCAAAACTATTGAGAAATACATATTCTTCCAAACACACACACACACACTCACACTCATATTAACACGCACGCACACACACACACACATACTCACAAACACACGGACACAGACACCCACATACACATAGATACGCATACATGCATACACACATTTTACATGTATTCGCATATACACGAATACTTAGATTTAGTCATACACAAGTGGATATAGCTGCCTAGCAAACAAACCCAAACATTATTTCATTTTATACGCAAATTCATGCATTCCTATAATCCTATTTATATACATGTATACATGCATACTAATACACACACACACATAAACACACACCACACACACATACGTACACGCACGTACGCACGCTCACACGCGCGCGCACACATTATAGAATCAAACACACGCACCGACATATATATTCGTATCCACGGACAACCACTGACACATTCACACGCTCTCCAAATCCTTATACAGTCTGGCGTGATCATATGCCTCACCACTTAAGCTAACTTAGAAACATATATTATCCTATTGCATATACCAAAGCACGCATACGCAGAACCCTAATGAGAAATGCATGTGAGATTCATGTAATGTATGTGAGATTCATTCGGACATAAATCCCTACCTATGCACAAATACGTGTTCATATATATATATACTTACACACACACACACACATTTATAAATAGTCGTAATGGTGTGTATAGATCACCATACAAATGCATGTAGAAATACATGTATGTCGACGACTACACAACTGTACACATACGTGAAAGCTTATTCAGAAATACATACATACATACATACATACATACATACACATATGTGTGTATGTGTCTGTGTATTTATATATGTATTTCACGTACATACGCATCAGCAAACTCGTATCTACACACAAATGCATGGATATGAGCACACAAGCATGCATACGCACACATACACACACACGTTTATACTAGAAGAACAAAACAATGATGAGGTCTATTATAGGCAATTTTCTTGATAATTTTCGTATATTACACCCTGGGGGTGAGCCATTTGTCCATGGAATATAGTTTCTGCCTGGCGCATCTAAGATGGCGTCAACGTCAATGATTTTCCAGCGCTCAATAAACGAAGCGCTCTATTTTGATCTGAAGCAATATTTTTTTTTCAAAGCATCCCTTAATATATTTACATATTGCTTATACATTTTCCCTTGTAAGTATTGTCTTTCAGTGGAAAGAGCAATAATAACAACAACAACAACAACAACAACGTCTATAACAACATTGTTAACAATAGTGACACCACCAACAACAGCGACAGCATTTTTTCTGCAGAAATATCAAAACACACATTGTAAGATTGTACGTAGCAGAATAAGGAGTATCCGCTATGGCGACCGACGTTGTTGTCATTAATACAAAGAGCCAGACTTGGGTGAGGTGGCAGTAGTCGTACATAATATATATATATATATATATATATATATATATATATATATATAACTTCTTGGATTGCCTTAAGGAATACAAGTGATATAGAGGGACAAACATGCGATTGTTGTATGGTATCATTGTATGACTGGTACTTATTTGGCACCTGACTCTAGACAAGGAAGAAGTTATAGCATAACAGAATGTGACGAAATACAAGAGTGCGAGGCACGTAGAAGTGGTGTTCTACTGATTTCTCCCTTCAACCGGAATATCCCTAATAATGATTTTCCAGTTGATAACAAAGCGAGAAAAGGATCAGAGAAGGGTGTTTTAATCTATTTGTTTTTGCCTGTTTTATCAACTCCTCGACAAATGGGGTTTGAATCTAGCTTAATAATTTATTCTTATTTAGGTACAAGGCTAATAATTATCTTTTATCGACCCCGAAAGAATGAAAGGCAAAGTTTACCTCGGTGGAATATGAACTAAGAACATAAAGAGCAGGCAGAAATATCAAATTAAATCTACGTAAACCCATTATGAGCAACTGCACTATTATTTACTTGTGATCAGTAGAGTATATATGACTCAATTGTAGCCTTGTATGATAAATAGGGTTCAAAATTTAGAACAGAGGCAAAATAGTTTTCCGAAATACACTGCACAAGTAAAAGTTCAACTAGAAAGCAAACAACGAAATTAAATCCCTTGGTCAGAGATAGTAAAATCAAACTTTTGAGGACAATACACAAACTAAAACTAAATTCTTTCCTGCCCATCACAGAGGAAGAGTCACGTTTTTTTTACCGAACATTACACAGTAAAACCAATTTTCCCCACACGTTAGACAAGAAAGCCAAATAATTGGCAACGATATAGAAAATCAAATCTTTGGTCAGAAGCAATCAAGCTTTGGCCGCAAAATCCCAAGTTTGTATTCACAAGTTACATAAACCGAAATTTTCAGTCGGAAAAGTTAGAGTCAATTCTTGTTCTCGGGCACAAATCGCATAACAGAAGAAAATTTCAGGAAATAATTCCTAGAGCGAAACCAAATTTACGGATACAAAACAAACATAACAAAGGTTTCCACAAACAATCCCGAACTCTTGGCTGTGTTTTTCAATATGAAAAATGAAGAGGGAATAATGTTGAAATATAATCATTTGGATATAATTATCATTTTATCAACATCAGTACATGGTGACAAATTTGAAAGGGAAGAATGGTTCGAATCCGCTACATAACTGAAAAAACATTTACCGATCCCTGGGGAGGGAAAGAGAGAAATATTTTGCCCAATGAAGATTTGGGCACAGTTGTTAAAACTATTATTTATGTGCAATTTTATTTATCTAAAATAATCTCTCGTTTTAGAAACCAATTGACTAAATTCAAATATTAAACGATGCTTGTATTCCTTGCAGGGGAAATTACCGTATTATTATTTTAAGATCCAATCCCTTTCTAACTGTGGTTTCCTTGATAAAAGCGTATGTATCCGTTTACGTCCAGTAACCAATTGTTAGAAGTTCAAGAGCTGCAAACAAAATCTGATTCAGACTGAAGCTGAAATTACTTTCTTGTCAATATCATACATACGGTTTTATTCACTACTTTTAGAGAGAGGGATAGGAAAGGGGAGAAAAGTATGTATTTTTAAAATAAAATATATTTAGTGAAAAAGTTGGAGATAATAGTAGAAACTTAAACTCTCATATTCTGTATATAAAGTATTTGTAGATAGATATTTTGACTCGTTAAATCTCTTTAGTGCAGTGATCACTGGACCTTATTATATATGCTCTGGGCTACAAAGCATAAAATTGGAGTGTTTTCAGCTGAACGTCCGATTATTACGGTATTAGCCTCCCTACTCCATACACCATGAGTTTAGACCTCAGCAGTAGCCAACGTGGTTTACCGTTTATGTACATCCCCGTTCGTATCAGTAATATATTATTTCAGCTCCCAAAACTACACTTAACTCTTGAGTGATCACTTAGCAATAGTTTCTTTACATTTGTTTTGTTGTGTTCTGTTTTATTCACTGAAACTAGTAAACGTTTTTAGGTCAAACTTGACCAAAATTCTAATTTCTTTATCAGTCTTGCTATTTGAGTGTCAGTTGTGCAGCTGAGGATTGCTCTGCAGCTTACATTTAATGTAATGTTCACATTGTTTAAATAAATGAAGTCGCATGAAACGATCGTACTGCATTAACTTTGGATATCCTTGTGGCTTATTTTTGATTATATATATATATGTCGCCATGATTGACCACTAAATCCCCAAGTTTTTTTAATTCTCTCTGTTTATTTCCTCGTGTTGCTTTCTGTTGAAGAGCGTAGGCTCGAAACGTAAAAGACTTTCTCGCTTTCTCGAGCGTCAAACTAATACACCGGCATGTTGTTTATACACCTGTCTTCGTCTTTTGTTCTTCTGTAAATTTCAACTACACACACACACACACACACACACACACACACACACACACACACACACACACACATATATATGTATGTATGTATGTATGTATATGTGTGTGTGTTTGTCTGCCCCATCACCGCTTGACTTCCGGTGTTGGTGTGTTTACGTCCCCATAACTTAGCGGTTCGGCAAAAGAGGTCCAATGGAATAAGTACTAGGCTTTAAAAAATAAGCCATTGTAGATTACTTCTATCCAAACCGACCGATCTTCCACCAACAGCCCCCAGTCTTCAACATTCACTCTATATTTCCATCTACTAATTCCATTTACAAAGTATTTATCCGCCCGAGTCTATATAAAAAAAAAAAGACATTTGATCATGATGCCCGTAACCTTGTGATTGGGAAGCAAACCTCTTATCACACAGCTGTCATTTTAAAAAAACATTTTGGAAAATTATTTTTTATTTAAGCATCTAAAATGGGGTATTGGAAGATTGTTTATTTGTTAAACTGGGTCGCCATTGTAAATGGTTTTGAATCGACGCTGATTGATGGTAGAGGTGAAAGTAATATTGTTGTTGTCGTTGCTGCTGCTGCTGCTGTTTGTTGCTGTTCTTGCTACTGCTGCTGCTGCTGTTGTTGCATAGACATCCTTCAAGTCAGTATTTATTGAGTAGAGCTAGGATCATAGTCATTCCAGCCGTGACACTCCCCCCCCCCCCGATACTTCTCATTCTTTTCCTCCGAATGTTTTGCCTACGCTCTCCCTCACTCTAC
>NC_069004.1:17819690-17820798 GCF_001194135.2 Octopus bimaculoides
CACTCTTGTGTTCCATTATGACAGGCACACCCAGGAGTGCATGTTTATCCTCACCCGTGCACTTGCACACAACACGCACAAATATGCGCACTGCAAAACCCCAAGAACTGTCTTGACTTAAAGAAAAGAGCCTTGCCACTTTGTGAGTGATCGGCTTGAAGTGTTCAAAGGAGAAACAAAATCTGAAAAGACACGCACGCGCACGCGCACATACACACACATACGTACACGCACACACATGTATATACTGTAACTTCAAATTCCACGTGTAGCTTGGGCCCAGCCATCATCAGATTATAAGCGTAAATAAAATTGGTAAAGATCATAGTTCGATCTTTGTTTAGCTGATGTCGAACTCGAGTAACGATGTATTGATACTATTAGACTATATGTGTCAGTCACCCTAATGTCTTCATGTAAACAATTATAATTTATACATACATACATACATACATACATACATGCATACATACATATGTGCGTGTGTGTGTGTGCGTGTGTGTGGTGTGTGTGTGTGTGTGTGTGTACTTTTGTGTTTGTATTTATCCCTCACTGCTTTCCAAACAGCGTTGTTATGTTGACATTCCTGTAACTTAGCGGTTCGGTAAAAGGTGGGGGTGGGGTTGACTATCATACTATAAAAACTAAATTAGTGTGGCTGATTACATCGGCTCAACCCTTGAAAGCCTTGCTGCAGCATAGCCACAACTTATTGACAGAAACAAGTAAATGAATAAAAGAATAAAAGAATAAAAGAACGTGTAAGTTTAGTGAGCACACTGTTAATATTTCTTCGTACATCGATCTCGAGGTTATCATATAGGCCCCTTTCCACTGGACGGCCCCTTGAGCAATAGTCTTCTACAATAGCCTTGGGCTTACCAAAGCCTTGGGCTTACCAAAGCCTTGGGCTTACCAAAGCCTTGCGAGTGGATTTGGTATACGGAAACTGAAAGAAGCCTGTCATATATATATATTGAGAAAAAAGAAGGTCGCCAGAATTTTGGATTTTTTTTTTTATTTATTCATTATTCTTTGCGCTTTCTTTCGTTTTAGAACTCGTCAAATAAAATTGTGAACGTGCAAACAGGTTGTTCATTTATATAAA
>NC_069004.1:17824186-17825095 GCF_001194135.2 Octopus bimaculoides
TATATATATATATATATATTTGTGTGTGTGTCTTTCTCTTTGTGTATCTGTGTTTGGACCCCCACCATCGCTTGACAGCCGATTTTAGTGTGTTTACGTCGTCACTATAAGTTAGCCGTTTGGCAAAAAGCACCGATAGAATAAGTACTAGACTTACAAAGAATAAATCCTGGGGTTGAATTCTTCGACTAAAGGTGGTGCTCCAGCATATCCGCAGAGGAGAATAGTAGAGTTCAATAAAAGGAGTTGTTTTGGAAAAGATTGGAAATAAGAAGTATAAAGGTAAATAAGGGAATAAAAGTAAAAATAAAAATATATGTAGGATGTTATAATTGCAGTTCCATTATCCAAGGAAAGTGGTGTGTAGAGGTCCTGGAAATGCATCTTGTCTATAGTATGTAAATCCCGATAGGAGTTCATATTTTGTTATTACAAATGGAAAGTGTGGAGACGTAAATTCCATGTGCTGTTCATTTACAATTTAAGAATGTCGTGGTAGTATTAAATAGATAGAGAGGAAAGAAAAGAGAAAAAATGTGTATGATAAAATGAGGAGAATGGTCAAAAGGATTAGGTGAGTAAAGAAGAAAGAAAGAGGAACAGAAAATGAAAAAGGTGTATTAGTTGTTGGTCAAGATATTATGAGGGGGATGGGAAAGAAGTAGGGAGGTATAGGAAGAGATAAGAATGTAAGGAATGAATACGTGTGAGGAGTGGGAGGTAGAGTGATATGTTTGAAAGTCACTAAGGTGGAGGGATGGCTATAGAAAATGATACAGGGGAGGGGTTTCTAAAGTGAGTAGCAAACCTCAAAAAGGAAGGGAAGAATAATAAGATATAATGGTCAAGTTTCTAAAATATGTGTGGAATATTTCTATTTTTGAGATGATGTATGTGACTGTGTGACTT
>NC_069004.1:17825105-17825797 GCF_001194135.2 Octopus bimaculoides
CTAAAATATGTGTGGAATATTTCTATTTTTGAGATGATGTATGTGACTGTGTGACTTGCGAGTTTTGTGGATTTACTGTGTTTCTCATACCTAAAAGAATCGAGATGCGCAGCGTATCGCTGTTTAAAATTTATAGTTGACTCTATATATGTTTGTAGAATTGAGTAGCGCGTTGAGGACGGAGCATTTATAAATCACGTTAGGACTTATGCAACGAGTATGTAGAAGGCAGATGGTCCAAGGGCGGCAGTTATATGGTAGTGCATTTTGGGGATTACTCCCAGGAATGGAGGAGGTAATACTGTCTAAGGAGAGGTTAAAGATGTGGGTAGATTGGTCTATGTTATTAACATTATTCTTACTATTATTATTACTATTTATATCGTTGTTGTCATTTATCTTATCCGTAATAGTGCTAGATGTTGGGGTAGCAGTACTTTGATTAGTGTTAGTGGGATTGGTTGGGCTTTCATTGTGGTCTAACGTATGGGGTTCGGGATAGGACCTATGCATATATTGGGCGCTCGTGTATTCAGAGTTATTTCAGTGTAAGTTTTGATAATAGAAAGTTTTCGTCTATTAGAGGCTGTTATGATAGACTCAAAGTTGGGCAGGGAGGAGTAGGATAGCTTTAAGGTCGATCTATTAAAGGTAGAGCAATATATATGTTGACAAGGGAAGTTGGAGCCCAG
>NC_069004.1:17826844-17827527 GCF_001194135.2 Octopus bimaculoides
GTCTGTCTGTCTGTCTGTCTTCCGAAGAAAAGGAAAAGCAGGTGAAGAAAGCAGACACTTCTGATAAGCTGGCAGTAAACCAGGCGGACCAAGTCGAGTCGTTCTTCAAAACGGTCCTGAAGAGGTGGCACTATATAAGCTCAACGATGGAAGTTGGGATGTGTGCGTGTGTAAGTATGTGTGTGTGTATATGTGTGTAAGTGTATGAGAGAGAGAGAAAGATAGAGAGAGTGAGAGCGTGTGTGCGTGAGTGTGTGTGTTTGCATGAGAAAGAGAAAGGGACAAAGAGATTGAGTGAAATAGGTTGAGTGTGATGAGCGAGAAAATGAGAGATGGAGAGTGAGTAAGGAAGACAGGCAGTGAGGTATAGGGAGGTTGGAGGGAAGGAATGAGTGGAACATTAAGATTGAGTGGGGCTCGTTGAAAAGTGAGTGAGAGTAAGATAGAAGCAATGAGGTTGAGCGAGAAAAGACAGAATGAGAGAGAGAGAGAGAGGGGATAGAAGAGAGAGGATGTGAGAGTGGTGGAGAGGAAGGGGAGATGGGAAAGCGAGAGTAAAGATGCGTGGATGAGATGGAGTGGGGAGGGGGGGAAGAGGCGGAGACGGGGAGTCAGGGAGACAAAGGAGAGAGAAGGAGAGACAAAAGGGTAGAGGAGAGAGAGAGAGAGAGAGAGAGAGAGAG
>NC_069004.1:17827754-17828599 GCF_001194135.2 Octopus bimaculoides
AATAGCGACAGAGAGATAGAGGGGAGAGAACGAGAGATGGAGGAAGACGGGAAGAGAGAAAGCTGTAAACAAGAGACAAGAAAACGCGGGGGAGGGTAAAAAATTTAGGGAAGAGCCGAAGAGCCTCGCTTGTGGTGGTGGTGGTGGGAGAATGTAAATGTGTAGAGGAAGGAGGAGAGGGAGGTAGAGGTGTGAATGGATTTGTGGAAATGATTCATGGTTGGTGTATGTGTGTGTGTGTGTGTGTGTGTGTGTGAATACGTGTAGCAGTGGATTATTGTATATGTGTATGTGTGTGCGTGTGTGTGTGACTGTATGAGGGCTTACGAATGTGTGCGTGTGTGGTGGATGTGTGCGTGCGCGTTTATAACTACAAGTAAACATCTACTAATAAATACCCCCACAATTTATATAATTTCATATCATACAAATGTACATGTAACACGCACACGCATGCGCATACTCGCAAACATACACACACACACACATATATATATACATATGTATGCATGTATGTATGTATGCTTGTATGTACCTACCTACCTACCTATCTATCTATCTATAGATAGATAGATAGATAGATAGATAGATAGATACGGATATATGGTTAAAACACATGCTTCGTAGACACGTGTTTCTAGATTCGATCTCACCTCCTGGTATATTGAGCAAACGTCTACTACCTTAGCCTCGGGCTGACTTGATACCTTTCCAATAAAATTTAGAAGACAGAAATTGTGCCGAGGCCTGTTATATATAACTATCTACCTACGTATATATTATATATATAATACCTATCTATCTATCTATCTATCTGATATGTGTGTGTGTGTGTGTGTATATAT
>NC_069004.1:17828699-17829234 GCF_001194135.2 Octopus bimaculoides
TATATAAGCATGCGCGTGCGATGTGACATATCTATACGAATAGACGTCGTGTACGTACAACTGTGTGCGCATAGATTTCAGTGCTTGTGCACGCGTGCGATGCATAATATGTTGTACCTCATTACGTATACAACTAAATGCGTTTGTGTATTTCTATGTTGATGTATTTCGTGTCTGTGTGTCAACGACTGCATTTATGAATGCATACTTGTTTATCTGGATCTCATTATGTATATCTGGATCTCATTATGTATTATACTGGTGTGTGTATGGGTACATATATAGTCACATGTGCGTTGATTGACGATCTACATTGTGTGTATGTGTGTCTGTCCGTATGCATGCATGTATGTATGTATGTATGTATGTATGTATGTGTGTATGTATGTGTGTGTGTGTGTAATATGTTTTTAATGTAATGAATATGTGTAACGTATGCGAGAAATATAACGTGTATGTTTGAATGCATTAGTGTGTGTGCGCGCACGCGTTTGGTTTGTGTGTGTGTACATGTGTGTGTGTGTGTGTGTGTGTT
>NC_069004.1:17832387-17832925 GCF_001194135.2 Octopus bimaculoides
TATATATATATATATATATATATATATATGTCTGTGTGTACATATAAAACTCTGACGAAGGTGAGCAAACCAAAACTTCGAAGTCACTATCGATCTTCTACGTGTAAAAGTTGATAACCACACCCGTGCATTTACGTACACATACTCTTGTATATGTATGTACGTATATATGTAACTGTGTGTGTGTATGTCATATATGTAATATATATGCGAATGTATGTATGCGCGCGCGACGTGCATGCGTGCGCGACGTGCATGCGTGCGCGCGTGTGTGTATGTGTGTGTGTGTATAAATTTTGCGCGGTAGTAGTGCTTAGGCCTGGGAAGGTTTCGGTGGCGGTGTTGGTGGTAATGGTATCTCATTAGCAATGATGATGTTGATGATGATGACGATGATGATGATGATGATGATGGTGATGATGATGACGATGATGATGACGATGATGACAATGATGATGATGATGACGATGATGATGATGATGATGATGATGATGGTGATGATGATGGAGTCTGCAGGATAATAACGGAGTGTGTTTGT
>NC_069004.1:17833216-17834639 GCF_001194135.2 Octopus bimaculoides
GTGGTGGAAGAGTGAGGGCGGGCGAACGGAGAGCAAGGAGAGGCGAGAGAAGGAGAGTGAGAGAGAGAGAGAGAGAGAGTGAGTGAGGAGGGTGTGTGTGTGTGTGTGTGAGAAGTGGTGGATGGGTGGGTGTGTGTGTGTGCTTTGGGATGTTGTAAACAACTTAGACTGACGTGTACTTTTGTATGTGTGTGTATGTGTATGTGTGTAGGTGTTTGTGTGTGTGTTTGTGTGTGCGCTCGTGTTTCTGTAACATTGTCTACCTCTGTATGATGTTTGTGTATGTATACCTGTATGTATGTATGTATGTATGTATGTATGTATGTATGTATGTATGTATGTATGTACGCATTTTTGTACGCATATATGTATATATGTAAATATACATATATATGTGTGTATGATTTTGTGTGTGTAAGTATATTATATGTATATGCATGTATACGTACCTCTGTATATACCTATGAGCATATGTATGTATGAATGGCTATGTATATATGTATGTGTGAATGCATTTATATATATATATATATATATATATATATATATATAGGTATGTATGTATGTATGTATGTATGTATATGGGAAAGCTTTTCGTTGTGTATGGAATTCTGTCAATTTGTGAGAAGGTTTGTGATGTGTATATCTAAGCGTTTGTATTAGCATTTATATAATCCTCTATGTGTGTATATCTATATACACAGGTATGTATACGTGTAAACATGTATGTATATGGGTATGTGTTTATGACTGCATGCAAGTGTATTTTCTTACAATCTTACATTCATTCACTTATGTATATATAAGCAGCACACATACACACAGAATTATATACACACACACAGAATTATACACACACACACACATATATATATATACACACATATATATGTATGTACATGTAAGTATAAATGCATATATATATATATATGTGTGTGTATGTATATATATATATATATATATATATCTACATGTACAGGCAAATGTATCTATATACATATGTATATATAAATGTATGTATATCTATGAATTTATACACATACAAATCTCTCTCTCTCTCTCTCTCTCTCTCTCTCTCTCTCTGTGTATACATACACACATACATATGCACATACACAGACACACACATATGTATCAGTATAAATATATTCCCACATACGCATGTACGTGCTTGCGAAAGATGAGAACGTAACTACAGCCATTCATTTAAACAATCATATACGTACACTTGCATAAATACATTCCTACATACACACACAAGCACACACACATACATACGTTTTTTTGATGTCCTGTACCCATATATGCATGTATATATACATATATGTAGATATATACATATATGTATGTATATATACATATATGTAGATATATACATATATGTATGTATATATGCATATATATATATATATATATATATATA
>NC_069004.1:17835232-17835802 GCF_001194135.2 Octopus bimaculoides
TATATATATATATATATATATCTATCGGCATATATAGCTGAATAGGTAAGAATTTCGCTTCCAAATCATTGGGACTCGAGCCCGGTCAATGTTCATGCAGGGAGTTACTGCCTTTGTTTTACCACCCCACTGCGTGTGTGCCTGCGCGTGCGTGTGTGCCTGCGCGTGCGTGTGTGCGTGCATGTATTTGCATGTGTATTAATCGAAGTGTACAGTATTTATATATCTATTATTTCCGATCTTACCAGTCAGTTTCGCACTAGAAGTTCAACGGAGCGTTAGATCTCAGTCCGATTATGTAATCCTGCGCTCATCAGAGGTAACCGATAAGGAATAAAGTGCGGCTAGTACTCTCTATTGGTGAAGGTGAAAAAGATTATAAAACGAATTGATTAGGGGATTGAATTAACAGTTATGTCTCTTGGTACCAAAACATCGTCTCTGGGGGTGGTTTTGTCGCAAGTCGGCAAAAATGTTCAGGAAAAGAGTTTGTGGGAAATGTGTGTGCCTTTAGTGTTGATGTGTCCTTATTGAAATGGAATATGTTTAGTGTTACTATATGTATAGCTT
>NC_069004.1:17836456-17839753 GCF_001194135.2 Octopus bimaculoides
ATGTATGTATGTACATTTATGTAGATGTACGTATACATATATATGTACGTATACATACATAGATACATTCATATATACCCATGTTGTTGAACGTGCATACAGCCACATATGTATATATTTATACACACACACATACACATACATGTGTGTACATATAATTCACTCTTTATAAGGCGATGAGCTAGCAGAATCGTTACCACACCGGGCAAAATTCTTACCAGCTTTACTTTCCGAGTTCAAATTCTGCCGAGGTTGACGTTGCCCTTCACCTTCTCTGGATTGATAAGATACATACCAGCTGAACACAGGAGTCGATGTAATCGACTTATCCCCTCCTTTCAAATTGCTGGCCTTGAGCCAAAATTTGAAACCAATATTTAATTTTATTTCTAGATTTCTTGCCATTGGAGAAAAAGCCGGTTTCTGACCTTGATCCAATTTTCTTCCAATGAATTTTGAATCAATATCAACAAAAAATTGTGCATGTTTATGTGCATGTGTGCAATATTTGGAGTCCGTGAATGTGCACATTTATATATTTTTGTTTTATTTATGAATTCCATACATATCGTTGCATGTTTAGACACGTGCATGTATGTATACCTATATGTATTTATGTGATCCAGATGTACAAAAGACAAAAGAGACAGGCAAGGGAACAAGAAACAAGGTGTATTTATTTAACGCTCAGGAAAAATGGAGAAGTCTTTGGCGTTTCGAGCCCAAGCTCTTCGACAGAAAATAATGGGGAACGAAAAGGGAGAGAAAAGATAAAACGGAGAGAGGAATCGAAGATGCAACATCTGGAAGTAACCAGAAGTCGCAAGACCAATGTTCAATGTTCTGCACAGCCAAATAATTTCAATCATTACAAGCAATCTTAGAAAGTGGACTGCTAGGAAAGCTAGATACACAGGCATGTCAACCCATTCCTCAAGCAAAACCCAGCGTATCCATTCCAATGTCAAGCGCTGTATTTGTAAATGCTTAATTAGCCAACGACTTCGAAACTCGCTTGATCATTAAAAATAAATTATCACACTTTCACTATTGATCAGTCTATAAGCTGCAATGGTATGCGACCGGTTGCCTTCGGATTATATATATACACAAAGAAGGTTGTTTGTTATGTCAGGTCAGAGAGTGGTCATTGGTTTCGCACATATAAAGAGCTTAGCTGTATACGCGACTTGTCAGGCTCAGATAGCCGAAGGCACATAACCTCTTTACAACTGCTCATGGTATGTATGTACGTATGTAAATATGTGTATATGTACGAGTGTTTGTGTATGTATTTGCGCGCATTTGTGTGTGTATCTATTTCTATCAAGAGCTACATTGTTTAATGTTCTCCTTTACTTAAACAGCAGTATGCATTTTGAAGGACATTTTTACATTTAGCAGCTGTTTCTAGCAGGCCATGTTACTACATAGAAACTTCTCCCTTGGCATAATGGCAATGGTTGTGTTGTTCGGTCTTGGAGATGGCCCACATCATGTGTTGTAGATTACTTCCAAATGAACTCAGATGGACCAGATCTGTGATCCGAGATTATCCAGCCACGACCATCTCGCCTTATTTAGATACTGTGTCCAGGAGAACATTGCCCATGGAATTTATCTCGACTCGCCAGTACCAATAGCATAGTAGTAGTAGTAGTAGTAGTGTTATTAACAAAGCTATAATTATGATGCATGTAGTGATGTGTTGTTGCTGTAGTGGTATAGGTTGTAGTAAGTGCTGTTGCTGTTGTTGTTCAGCCCTAGGTCGTGCTAGATTGAGCAGAGCTAAGATCAAAAGCCTCTCATATATAACCATCCTGTCTGTTTTCACTCATTCTTTTCAAAATATTACATTATTAATCGATGTCGCCTTATAGTTTTAAGACAATAGAAGCTGGTATTTCTAGCAGATGGAGCGAATATGTAGAAGCTCCGTTGGGTTGCAGATTTTGTTGCTATATCTAGTAAATTGAACGACCATGTAGGAGCACTATTGCATTAGAATTGATATGTCAAGGAAGTTTAAGAAGTGAGCAGCAGTAGCAACAGCAACAACAGGTAACTCAACAGTAACAACAACAACAGTAACGACAACATCAAAAACAACTACAGCAGCAGCAGCGGCAATATGGACGACAAAATATTGCTAACACAGACAAACAGACAGCCTGCATCACTCTACCAATGGCAGCTGACTTGCATATTTATTTAGCTTTGTGCAACATGCTGTGGAATTTGGTGCACTGTGATGCACTTTATGCATGCTATTTGGTGCATGCTGACTCGTTTGTTGTGTTTCAGTGCATAGTTTCTTGGTGCACGCGTATTATATGTTGTTATTCCGATTCGTATTGGTGGTACATGTTATGTATCATGCAGTTTACCGCTGCAGTTGGTGCACTTTATCTGCTCTTTAGTACATCAAGTCGTGTATTTTGTATATGCATGTTGTGGAACTTTAGAGTGAGTTGCTGGTTGTTTATTGCTTGTTGTTTGTTGTTGTTGTTGTTGCTTTTGTTGTTGATCCTATTTAGCCCTAGGTCTGCTTTGATTAAGCATCCCTATGATCAAAGACATTCCATCTGCCAGTTGCTGTGTGCAGTGATCTCTGGATCACCTTAACAAGGTGTTGTTTGTGTGTTGGTGTTGTTGTTTTAACCACAGATAGGCCCTGACTGAACAAGACCGTTGTTTATCCCCGTTCCAATCATGACCACTCTGCCTTCTTCAAATTGTATATTCGAAACAAATTTCCGTTTTAAAACCATAAAACGAGATTTGGCTGTTATTTCTAGCATGTCGAGCGACCAGTTAGATCACTGTTTCTCAACCATACTTTACCCATGGAACCCTTTGATTCCTAGGTCACTTAGATGGATCTTCCTGACCATTCCATGTTTTAAAAAAATCCTATTATATTTTTATGAGTAAATATTAGAAACTAGCAGAAATACCCGGCGTTGCCCGGGTTAAAGAGAATAATGAAATCTAAAAACGCCGTCTAGACTACGCATCATCTTTATATATAGAGATGTATATACACACACGCACCCAAACACACGTATATATATGTATATCAATATAAATATATGAAGGTCAATGAAGTTTCGTAAAAGAAGGTGATCATGTACATACTTTCTTGCTGTTGTGATTATAACACCTCATTGTAAACTATGTTCCTTGTTTTCCCTTGTGGAGCATATACAAATAGGTTTTTTGTTGCTGCCCACTCTTGAGCAGCCAACATACAGTTGTCCATGTGAGAAGCAGGGCTCTTCCAAGAGAAGACCAGGT
>NC_069004.1:17840955-17843378 GCF_001194135.2 Octopus bimaculoides
TTTATATATATAGATTGAATAAAAACAGTTATTGAAGAATTTCGTGTATTACTCTTTTACTCTTTTATTCTTTTACTCTTTTACTTGTTTCAGTCATTTGAGTGTAGCCATGCTGGAGCACCGCCTTTAGTCGAGCAAATCGACCCCAGAACTTATTCTTTGTAAGCCTAGTACTGCCTCTCAGAGATTACTGTTGCTCAAAATGACGCCCAACGTCATCAAATGTGAGGTTTAATTGTCAACCATTTGGGCCACACTGAGCATGTTCTGCGGTCCCTTCGATCCCTTCGTTAGTCCGCCCACCTGTACATGCAATAATTTAATGGTTGATTTAGGAAGTACGTTTAAGTAGAGTACAAACGTTTCAGCACTATAAAGAAATCATTTGTGCAGGTTGTTCAGCAAAGTACAGGAATCACTTTTCTGGGACTCGAAAGTCTACCAAGAGATTGGGCTCCACTTCCGCCCTGCCAAAACGCATACAGCTATCTATCTTCTGATACTATAAAAGGATTTTTTAAACTTTGAGCAAAATAACACAAGAAACAACGAAAGAAACCTACAAAACAGTAGCAGAGCAGATGTTAAAATAAAACCGTCGAATGCAAGCGCACGCACACACAAAATCATACACACATACACACACACACCTTCTGAGGGTGCAGTCAAGAAATCATATGAATGTAACTTTAACACAAGGTTGCACATATGAGGGGAGAGAATTAATCGGTCATATCGATCTTAGTTCTTCATTCTTGTATCTCAGGTGGGTCATTATGCCAATAGGAAACACAGCACACACACTGGTTCAATTTCACCGACTAGTTAGTAGTTTAAATAATTAGCCGATTAACAAATAATAAAGAAGTGAAATTGAAACAGTGCGTGTGTTTACTATTGGCCAGATGACCTGTCCGAGATACAACAAAATCTGTCTCAGCATACCATTTGATATCAAGAATCTTGCAAAACAAATACAAAAGCGAAACGTTCTTCACTGGTTCCTGTTTTATTGATTCCATGAAAATGATTGAAAACGTCGACCGTAGTGAAGCGGCATCGATGTTGTGATTGTGATGCTGTGGGTGTGATGTTGTGACAGTCATGTTGTGCTTGGTAGTGTTGCTGTGAAAATGGTATTGTTGGTAAAGGTAGTTGTGCTGTATGTTGTTGTTAGTATTGTTGTTATTGTTGTAGTTGTTGGTGGTGGTGGTGGCAGTTATATGGCGGTGGTTAGGGTGTAGTGGTGGTGGTGGTGGTGGTGATAGTGATTGTGCTGATGGCGGCGGTATGGCGGAAGCTAAGGTTAAAGGAATTTTGAATCCAATTTGGAAATTAAAATCGTTGTTCTCTTTCCCGTTGCTGTCACAGATGGCATGTAGAGGAAGGTGGAGGGTAAGGGTGGGAGGAGAAGATGAAGGAATTTGGAAATGGGGAAAGGAGGGTAGGAGAGAGGTGAAAAGTTGACAGTACAATAATGTATTGGATTCGGTTTGGCTGTAACATAATGTATACACATACACACACTCATACATATGTACATACATACACGTACACATGTACGCGCGCGCACAAGCACACGTACACACACACACGCACGCACACATACAAACACACACAAACATGGTAGAAGTGAAAAATTGAATTCGTGACCGAGCAAGACCACCTCCTAAACTCTGTAAGTCCATGTAAATGATCCGAGAAACCAAGAATTTCTCGTGTGTGAATTTGTTCCGAGTGGATAAAGAGTTACTCAGCACTGAGCCCACTTTTCAGAGCAATCATCCATCTATAACAGTGGTCCCCCAACTTTTTCGGGCTGCCGCCCCCTTGTCACTCGGGCCACATTCCTACCACCCAACCACCCCTACCCAGCATCACAAACGTAGGCCACTTTCTGTAGCAAATCCAAAACAACCATATTTCACAAATAAAACTTAACCTAATTAACCCATTATTTACGGGTGGGGGTTACATCCATCGTCCGTTTTTGGCCACCATATTATTGCCCAACTTTTCTTCAACACTTCTCTTGATCTTTCTACCGTCCACTTTGGAAACCACTTATCTATAATAACAGTGGCACAACACAGGCTGAGGCAACCAGAAGCCAAGACCACTTCAGGGTTTTTTTTAATCTGCATTTACCTTCTAGAAGGAAGTTCTAACGAGAAGTAAGGATTCTTGACTCCCCATAGTTTACAGGCTAATTGAGCCATAGCTGGGGCCTTAACAGGTGCTACTACTCAGGGTCAGAGTAGTCACAGGAACGAATAGTGGCTAAGAGGTCCTTCCAAACTCTTCAAAACTCTGGAAAACACATAACAAGACCCCTCTATCGAGTGCCGTTTGAAGTCATACTCAAGACACTTACACACACGCACACATACACACACATACAAACACACAAATAAGATATATAT
>NC_069004.1:17843470-17846541 GCF_001194135.2 Octopus bimaculoides
ATATATATATATATATATATACGACGGGCTTCTTTCAGTTTCCGTTTATCAAATCCACTCACAAGGCTTTGGTCAACCCGAAGCAATTGTAGACACCTGCTCAAAGTGCCACAGTGGGACGGTGTGTCCGTGTGTGTGAGTGTGTGTCAGTGCATACACACACGCACACACACACACACGCACACACATATATATACACACACAGAGAGCAGTATTTCACGACGACATGTAATTATTAGTATACTACTCTACTCTCTTCAAACCAGTAAAAAGGTTTATTTATCTATTTATTTCTTTCTTTCTTTCAGATTCGTCATGGCAGATAAAATACTAAGACAAGAAATGAAAAGACATGCAATCGTTGTTACCATATGTGCGGAACGTAGCAGTTTAGGAATTGTCAACTTTCTAATTGTTGCAAGATCTTTTGTCACAAAGTCAGATGCAATTGGAAACCTCTGGCAGAAATGTTTCAACTGTATCAAAGAAAGAAGATATAAAACAAAAAACAAACAAACAAAACAAAACAAAACAAAAAAAACAGATTCTAAACGTTGTAACAATATAAGGACACCACAATTCAGCCGACGGGTACACAACATTATCGATGGTGATCCCGGAAAATCAATGAGGGCTATCGACAAAGTACTTTAGGTGTCAGAGTGGACTGTCAGAACTTGTGGTGCACAAGGACAGTCGATACAAGATGTATGTACAGAAGTTGTTTCTAAAGTGTGCATGTGTGTGTGTGTGTGGTGTGTGTGTGTGTGTGTGTGTTTGTGTGTGTGCTTCTGCATGTAGGGTAGGCTGGAAAAGGGAGAAGTGCTGGTTGTAGATATCTCTTGGATGGAGATTTTTGAGTCATAGTCGTTATTCTCTTCCATCGACGTTGCTGCTGCTGATGTTGTTGTTACTGTTGCTGCTGCTGCTATTACTGCTGTTGATGATGTTCGTAGAGATTCTGTGTTGTTATTGTTGCTCCTGCTTTACTCTTGCTGTTACCGTGGCAACTGCGTCCGTTGTTGCACGCTGTTGTTGTTGTTGTTGTTGCAACGATCGTTTCAGTAGCAGTAGGACAGAAGGCTGTCACATGGTTGTTTGTTCAACTCCTCCTTTACCCTATCTACCTGCTACTGCTGGATGTCCTCTCATATATCGCGGGGGGGGGGGCTCTTTCTACTTGTGCGTTCGTGGCTGTCTCCAGGCCAAGAATTTAAAACCCTTTAATATTCAGATTTGTCCGTCAAACGTGATGCATATTTGTTCACATTGTTTTGAATTAATCAAGTATTATCGTATAGCTTCAAGATTAATAGGATGTGATTATTTATTTTTAGATTGACATTGTAGGCTAGTTGTAAGAGGCCTGATCAGGTTGGTTCGAACATAAAACTTGGAGAATATTTTGGCTGGATATGGCCACTTTAAATGCTAAAGAGTTAAAAACACGCAGGAATGAATTACTGGCATCCCAGTTGCAGCTATGTTTCAGGCTGGAGCACCGGGACTGCTCTTTTCTCAGTTTCCTTATATCGAGTAGAATCTTTTAATTTGGCCCGTTTGTTTTCTAAGCAGAGGCAGCATAACTCCCTTGTGGAAGTCGCACCCACGAGGGAGACCTTGTGAAGACTGCCGCTACTGATGCTCTTGTTGCTGGAGATGGTGTTAAGGTTAGGGTTAGGGTTAGAAGTTTTTGCTCTGTCACTGTTGTTGCTTCCATTGCTGCTGACATTGATACCGCTGCTGTTGTTGCTACTACCGCTGCTGGTGTTTCTGCTGCTGCTACAATATATTTACTGAATGTTTTCTAAAACCAATTTAAACATTTTAAAAAACTATAATTCGAACCGAAAACTGTGAAGTGAGATATCACTCGCCTACATACTCTAACCTCTGGTATTATCTCTCATCTCGGCTTTAACTACTACTACCACTACTACAACTACTGCATTGTCTATTCACACGTCTCTGTTCCCCTCTCCATATAGTGTCCTCTACAGGTCAACACTCACTAAACACTCCTCCTTTTTTTTCTTCCTTTTAGAGTGTCGAACTTCTGTAATCCTCTTCCCCACTGCCCATAGCTTTTCTACAACTGTCGAAATGCAACGGATACAAAATTGACATTAACGACATGTTAGCCTTCCGACAGAAGTTGAAGCTATCGGAGGTCCTTCGAAAGGCCTTGAGTACTGAGTACATGCGTAACTAAGTACTGAGTACACGCCTAACTAATAGGGAAACATGGCCTATACATTTCAGCTAAGCTGTTGTGACAAACATAACGATTTGGACAGCCCTCCTAGGACGGCTGAGAGCAGTTATATCCTTTTTTTTACTGTATATTTTACGTCAGTCATTGGACTGCGGCCATGTTGGAGCACTGACTTAAAGCGTTTAGACTAGTGGACCTCAATAGCCATTTGATGTTTAAAAACTAGTTTTATTGAAACTTCTTTCAAAGAACTGTGAATCTCCAATTAATTATTTTGGTTGCATGGACCCCAAAATATCTTATATGCACCCCACCGAAATCAAATGGATCCCAGTGGAGAACTACTGGTTTAGACGAACAAATTAACCCGAGTACTTAATTTTAAGTCCTATTCTTATTCTACCGATCTTTTGTCGAACCGCCAAGTTACGGGAGCACAACTACAAACACAGAAATACACACACACATAAATAGATTGATAGACGGATAGACAGACAGACAGATAGATAGATAGATAGATAGATAGATAGGTAGATAGATAGATAGATAGATAAACGACAGGCTTTATTCAGTTTCCATCTAGCAAATCCACTCAAAGCTTTTGGTAGCCTCGGAACTATAGTGGAAGTCACTGGCCTTAGGTGTCACGCAGTGGGGCTGAACCCAAGGCCGCATGATTCAAAGACAAGCTTCTCAACCAGGCAGCTACGTTCGAGCCTCTTTTTTCTTTTATTCGCGACGTATTTTGAAGTAAATAAAAATATTTTGACGCGTTTTGCGCCTAAAATAAAAACGAAACTCCAATTTTTTTTTAGCTATTTCTATATTCTTGCTTATAAATATAAATAATTTCAAG
>NC_069004.1:17846790-17854100 GCF_001194135.2 Octopus bimaculoides
ACATTTCACACACACACACACACACACATTATATATGTCATATTATATACATATATAAGATATATATATATATATATATATATATATATATATATATATATTATATATACATACACATATAATACGTAATATATATGTGTGTATGTATATACATATGTATGTGTGTAATGTGTATATATTTATGTAAATATTTGTATATACATATATAAAATTTATATATATATACATGCCTACATAATACATATATACACATATAGATGCTTGTGTGTGAGTGTGTGTATCTACGTTTATATATAAATGCCAACACACGAAGCTCTCGGGTCTTGAGTTACTCTGTTGCTTCTGCAAAATATTCATAAAAATATACGTATACTCATATTTTGAGTATGCGCATATTTTTATTAATATTTAGCGCATATATATATATATATATATACATAGAGAGAGAGAGAGAGATACGGATACATACGTACATACATACATACGTACATACATACATACATACATAATGTATGAGTTAGTGGGTGCGTGTCTGCGTTTGTGTAAGCTCACTGATTAAGCGTAAGGAGTGGAAATACCTTATGAAGTGAGGAGATGTAGAAGGAAATTGAAAGGTAAAGTTCGTCTAGAAGTATGTAAGAGAGAAGGCGGGTCAGGTAATTATTAGGAATTGAACGAAATGGGGAGGAGGGATATCGCTTCAGGAATGGGTTGCAACACCTGGGGAATTTTCTTGTAGTGGAAGATATAAATTAAAATGGTCATATAAGCACTGAAATGCATATAGAGGTGGCAGGCGCAGGATCAGGCTGTGGCGTAAGTAGTTTACTTCCCAAGCATATGGTTCTGGGTTCAGTTCCACCGTGTGGCACATTTGGCAAGTGACTTCTGCTGTAGCCTCAGGCCAATCAAAGCCTTGTGAGTTATATCTGGTAAACGGAAATTGAAAGAAACTTGTCGTACAGCATGTGTACGACGCGCTTCTTCCAGTGTGTGTGTGCTTGTGTGTGTCTGTGTGCTTGTGTTTATTCGCCATCTGACTACCAGTGTTGGTTTGTTTACGTCTCTGTAACGTCAGCGGTTTGGCAAACGACTCCGATAGAATAAGACGAGGCTTAAAAAGAATTAGTACTGGGATCAATTCGTTTGACCAAAAGTCTACAATGACAGAAACAAGGTACCAGAAATCTAATAACGATGTACAAGGTGAATCATTTTAGTGTGGTGTGTCGAAATTTCCGTAGTACTACTGGCATTGAAGTGTCACTTACATGTATTCTCAGCTAAATGGTTACAGGTAAGCTTTTTCTGAAGTTTCACTAGCACACGTCACAGGTTCATCATCCTTTGGTACATACATACAGATAGATACAAATAAACATGCTTTCATACATATATAGATTACATGTTCAGGTTTATACTTGTAATTATTGGGCCCTGGGAGTATGTATCACACTGCCTAGATACCAATCTTGAGAAATTAGGCTTCTCAAAACCAGAAAGGAGAAGCTAATTCGAAGACTACAGATGAAAACCATCACAGGAACTGTAAAAATCTGAAAAACTTTCCAGAAGTCTATCATATAAGTATATATGAGCATGTTTAGATATGCAATTGCATGCATGAAAATACATACATAAAACAAAACATACATGCATAATACATGCATACATACATACATACATACATACATACATACATGCATACATACATACATGCATGTAGATATACATACATACATGCATGCATACATACATGCGTACATACATACATACATAGATACATACATACATACATACATACATACACTGTTGATGTTGAAATTCCAATGAAGGAGACTTGAATCTAGGTTAGAAACCGGGTCCTTCTCTATTGCTAAGAAATTTTGAAATAAAACTGAATTAATGACATACATACAAAAAATACAGATATAAACAGCTGGTACTCCGTCGGTTACGACGACGAGTGTTCCAGTTGATTTGATCAATGGAACACCCGGCTCGTGAAATTATCGTACAAGTGGCTGAGCACTGCACAGACACACGTACCCTTAACGTAGTTGTCAGGAGATTCAGCACGACATCTGATGTAACAAGACTGCCCCCTTTAAATACAGATATTACTCATTTTTGCCCGTTGAATGGATAGCAGCATCGGGAAATAAAGTGTCTTGCTCAAGAACACAACACACTGCCAGGAATCGAACTCACAACCACACAATCATGAGCTGAATACTCCTAACCATTAGACTACACGCGTTCACATACATACATACATACATACATACATACATACATACATACATACATACATGCATGCATACATGCATACAAAAGAAACTAACGCGGGTTCTCCAAATCGATTCTATTAGTGACACTGAATATTTGAAAGACATTCCAAAGATTCTCCATCTGAGATTTTAATATGAATAGATGCATACATTTGGGTGCATGCATCGACAGTTCAACCAACACACCAACTCAACCACATATTTACAAACACCGGGAACTCTCGTCACTCAAAATGTCTTGTCGCTTTGTTAGCGATCGGCCTGAACTCTCTCAAGAAGAACCTAAATAAAACTAAAAAAAAAAACACAACATACATTCATAAATACACACACGCACACACACACTCACACACACACACACACACACACATGGTTATAGAAGAATGTTCTTGATAGTGACATCGAAGTTGTAAGCCATCGTCGGACTGTGGTGCATTAAAGTTAGTCTTGTCTTTATATAGTTTCTGTTGAGTTAAAATTATAATTGGACCCGTTGCACCGCAGTCCGACAATGACTTAGCTGGTCGAAACTTCGAAGTCACTGTTAACAACATTCCTGTATCAGAATAATAAATTTGTACTCTACAAGAGTATAAAGTAACTCATCAGATTAGTGGAAAATTATTTTGATTATAACTGACCATAAAAATAAACATTAATATAATATATAGTGTGTGCAAAGAAGTAATGTTTATCGCCACATCATTACTACTGTTTTTAACCTCAGGAAGAACCTCCTCCAGTTGGTTATCAATGCAAACTACACCTAGTATATATTGCAAGCATGGGAGCAAACCCCTACCATCTTCTAGCAGACGACAGGATCACCAGACCAAACTGTTTCGGGCTATTTGTGCCCATTGGCAGTGGTGAGCGCCCGGCCGCTAGAGATAGCAGGAATTCACTTCAGCTCACAGTTTATTATAGAGATTATGTAACAAATTATACTTTACACTTCTATATTTAACTGTGCTGTATATTCCTTATTTTTGATTCTGGTGCCTTTCTATTAGAACCGTTTACATGGGAATTTACTTAAAGTGCAAAAAATCGTATGTAACAGGTAAGTCGTGTTAATAACATATATCTATGTACCAGACATTTAGCTGTTATTATGAACATGAGTTTTCTGATGAGGGCTTCATTTGCCTTCATTGCCTGTTGCTTCAATAGAAATCTAGGGATGCACAAACGCACAAAACAGAAAATATAACAAATATGGACGACTTGTTCCGAAACACCCCCGAGTGGGGAACAGTTCTCGAAAATATCCTCCAATTGTTTTCTCCCAAAATTCCTATATGCTCGAAATCTACATAGTATAAGCTGAATTTTTATTCAATTTCATTAAAAAATATCCATTTTTCTGAAAGTTATGATCATCCAAAGTCTGTATGTCCTGTTGACAATTGATCAATTAAATGAAATCTTCGTATGAAATTTTTTTTGTCACATACACACATACACTCACATCGGTATATATCTTACACAAGTAGAAAGCCGGAGAAGAATATAAAAATGAAAGTAACTTCAAAAATTCTTTTTTTTTTTTTTATCTGAAATCGTCACAACTGTAAAGATGTACACATACATGTGTGTGTTTGTAAATAGCTGGTTATTTAGTTTCTACGTTGACTTTGACAAAACAGTTAAATGAAAGTGTTAATAAGTCGACTTGCGCCAAGAATAATCACATGGGATTTAAATGTGAAATATGAAGTCTTAATAAGACGACTTGTTCCAAAAATGTCCGAAATATGTATAGGAAAATCAAAGTACAATACACAGTACCTCTTTAATTAATTGATAAAAAGGCGTCTGTCTCCGTATGAAATTATTTTTCTGACATGAAAGTATCTTTAGATATTCTTTTTTATCAGAAGTCATCACAACTGTAATGATCTATATATATACGCGTGTGTGTGTGTGTGTAAATAGGTGGTTAGGACGCCAAAGACAGGAAGTTCAAACTCTGAAGATCGTATTATTTTTTCCAAGGTCCAATTATTCATGTACCCCAAGCATATTGAGCCAGAGATTTGGGCGTGCATTGAGGACACACACACAGACAGAGTATTTTATATATTAAGATATACGTATGTATATACAGTGGAAGTCTCTGTATACGAACATAATCCATTTTAGAGGGCCTTGTTTGTTTGTTAGATGAGTAATTAAAATACATAATAGGGATAACCCATTCCCGATAAACATCCAACTCCCCATAAAGGTATTAAATGATGTCTCATCTGTCCATCCATGAATATTAAATATATAAATATGTATGTGTGTGTGTGTGTGTGTGTGTTTGTGTGAGCGCGTTTTCTTTTGTTTTGCTTTTGTCGACCCATGGTTAATTTTTGAGCTAAAAATATGTGAGACATTATTATTTTCTATATAAAGTATGAAAATCTAGAAGCTACATGAAATGCATACATGAACATCAACGAACCGTTAGCATATGCTGTCCCAGACACTTACGTGCGTGTTCTACTCGTTGTTTGGTCGTTCAAATTTCAGCTCGCTGCAGAAAAACTGTTCATTATACAATTTGTCCGTTTTGCGTACCGTTCGTGTTTGCTCTCCCAGCAGTTAAATCCGTACTTTGTCTTGCTTGTGTTTTATTGCTCAAATTTCAGTTCGTCAAGTTGAAGACCTCCCAGTCACTCATAGTCTGCTTGAAGACGATAAAAACAAAAACAAAAAAAAAACAGCAACTTATTATGCGCGTTTCGTTTTTCTTCTAACAAGCCGTTCGTATATGGGTACTACCTTCACTGTATATGCATATACACGAATACGTACATACATACATACGTACATACATACGTACATACATACATGTATACATACTCACACACATACACACAGACACAAACATACGTATATAAAAGCAAAATATGTACAACATGAAGTGACTTCTGGATGGTTCTGTGGTCCTGAATACATTTGCTGCAAGGTGTTAAACGGTTGGAACGAGGCTGTTTTTGGAAATCGAAGAAGACTAGAATTTTATTGTAGGAAAGTAACTGAGGCATGGCGAGTAAGTGAAGTATGGAAGGCAGTAAGAGTTTTGGCATGTTGTTGTGATGGCTTAAAACACGAAGCAAAAGTAAATATTTTGAAAAAACTCCCGGTGATTGAATTTAAAGAGTAAACTGTAAATTTACTACACCCATCGATTACTGCTATTGATGAGGTGGAAGTTGTTTGTATTGTTATTGGAGGGCTTGGAAATAATCAATATCGTCATCATCATTATCATCATCACCACCACGACCACCACCACCACCACCACCACCACCACCATCATCATCATCATCATCATCATCATCATCGTCCTCGTCGTCGTCGTCGTCGTCGTCTCATCGTCAACCTCTGGATGTTACTGTCTCGAGTCCCAGAGCATATAGGAACAGCTACCCGGTTTCAATGGCGTATAAGTGATCAAAATTACAACATTTCTCATTGAACAGGACAACAGTGTGGTTTGACCGCATTCAACTTGAAAAGAGGTTTTCCATTTGTTACGTCTATTTTGCAAATGTATGTATTCTACGTATGAGTTCATATTTGTGGCTGTCTGTGCAATTGAGCGTGTTTGGTAGTTAGGTCTCTGTATGCAACCAGAGCTGAACGATGACAAATAGATGCTGCTTACCATTCTCCTGACTTCGCTAAGTACCCGCGCCGAGTCTTGAATTAATCAGTGGTACCAGAATGTTAAATCTTATGGCCTAAAATGCCCGACTCACCAGTATCAGGCAGTTGATGAGCAGAATTTGTAGTTTAGCGTCGATAAAAATGTTCTACTTTAATTGTTTCGGCTCCTTTACATTCTGATATCAAATCCTCTCAGGTCAACTTTGTTTGTCATCCATTCAACAAAATAAAGTACGAATCAAGTACTGGGATTAATGGTATTCATTAATCCTCTCCCCTGAAAATTCTTATCCTTGAGCCTGAATCAGAAATATCGTTGTTGCTTCGCTCCTGATGTTGCCATCAGAGTGTTCTTTCTTTTATTATTTAACATGCTGAAGGCGGCGAGCTGCCAAAATCATTAGTACGCAGGGCATGAAGCTTCGCGGCATTTCGCTTGCCTTAACGTTCTGAGTTCAAATTCTGCCGAGGTTGATTTTGCCTTTCATCCTTTTGGGTTCGATAAAATAAGTACCAGTTGAATGTAATCGACCTATCTTCCTTCCCTGAACTTGCTGGCCTTGTACCAAAATTTGAAATTATTATTTATCGTGCTAAAGGCGGAAAGATGGCAGAATCGTCACCGCGCCGGAAAAATTTCTTAGCGGCATTTCTCCCGACTTGACGTTCTGAGATTCCACCGACACATGTACCCTTAACGTAGTTCTCATAGTGATTCAGCGGGATAAAGGGTGTGATAAGGTTGGCCCTTTGAAACTCAGCGGGACAGAGGGTGTGATATAGTTGGCCCTTTGAAGTCCTGAGTGGACTGGGGCAACGTGGAATAAAGCGTCTTACTCAAGGACACAACGTGTCGCCGGGAATCGAACTCACAATCTTGCGATCATGAGCCCAATACCCTTAACCACTAAGCCATGCGCCTTCATGCATACGCACAGACAGACATTTCAGTTTCCGTCCACCAAACCCACTCACAAGGCTTCGGTCGGACCGAGGCTATGGTAGAAGAAACTTGCCCAAGGTGCCACAACCATGCTTGCGCCTAGATATATTTTATTAATATTCAGCAGAAATAAGAGAGTGACTGAAGAGGAGAGGAATTTGTGGATTAGCTCTTATCAAACAAGTTACAATAAACTTTGTAACTAGTGCGTCAAGTGTTACCGCACGAAACTCTCGGCCATCGAATCCCAATCTTACTTTTGCCAAATATTACATAAAAAAAATATATAGGCTACAGATATTTAAATTCTGCAAGGGGAATCAATTTCTTTTTTTACTTTGTACACCAGTATGTGTGTGGGTATCCATGTATGTCTATCCATCTGCATTTACACACATAAACACTCACATACA
>NC_069004.1:17854110-17854477 GCF_001194135.2 Octopus bimaculoides
CACACACACACACGCGTACATATATACACATAAGCATGCATACCTACGCCATGTACATGTGTATGTGTGCGCATATGCATACATGTACATCTACATGCATTTACGCACATATGTATGTACACCTTCCTACACGCATGTACTACTAAGTGTCTTATAGGGGTTAAATTAAGAAAAACCAGTGTGTCGGAAGCTAGATGTTGTCATGGTGATAATATAATAACGAAGTCACGCCTCCGAGCAAAAGACAACTCTGGGGGGAATTGAAGAAAAGAACATAAAAACCACCTGCACATATATATATATATATATATATATATACATGTAAATACACATACATATATACATATGTATGTATATATATTGTATA
>NC_069004.1:17855749-17856193 GCF_001194135.2 Octopus bimaculoides
TATATATATATATATATATATGTATATACATATATGTATGTATATACATATATGTATGTATATATATTTGTGCGTATAATAATATATATTCTGTGTAGCTCTGTATCGAGTACTTATTTGAAGTACGGTATGCCCATAGTTATACTGAGCATACTCCATCTATCTATCAAATCTATCTATCTATCTATCTATCTATCTATCTATCTATCTATCTATCTATCTATCTATCTATCTATCTATCTGTCCCTCTGTCTCTGTCTGTCTGTCTGTCTCTATCTCTCTCTGTGTCTCTCTCTCTATCTATCTATATATATATATATATATATAGATAGATAGGTAGATATACATATATATATATATGTATGCATGTAAGTATATATATATATATATGCCTGTATATTCATATATATGTGTATATATATATATATGTATATTGATATATAT
>NC_069004.1:17857479-17857976 GCF_001194135.2 Octopus bimaculoides
CTACCTCTGGTATTTGAGTACTCTTTTTTCCACCTTGTTGCACATTTCATGTGCTTACTCCGGTATATATATATATATATATATATATATATAAAGACACACCCACCCACATGTATGTAAGTATTTTTGTATGTGTGTACACGATATTGAAAACACTAGTTTTCCCTTATTTTATACATACAGGCATGCACACACACAAACTTATATACATGAATGCAGACATGCGCACACACACACACACATATATATACATGTGTTTGCAAGCGAACAGTCACACACACGCATACACACACTCACAAACATACACACATGGTATGTATAAATACATAGATATACAAATATATAATACACACACACTACACATACATACATACATACGTACATATGTGTGTGTGTGTGCGTATATATATGTGTGCTTATGTTTGTGTTCGTGTTACATTAAATACACGGCAGTGATCTAATTATATATTTTATATACATATGTATATATATATATA
>NC_069004.1:17858087-17866107 GCF_001194135.2 Octopus bimaculoides
ACACACACTTCCTGTTCTGACACCACATTTCCTGCTTAACACAAACTTTTAACCCTTTTTTTAAACCTAACAAAACTCTCAACTCTCATGCAGCCTTATTTTTCCTACCATTATATACATGAACTACTATTGAACTTCAAAAACTCAAAGACAATATAATATATGGGTATATTTATTTTTTTATATATTATTTTTTTATATATTATTTTCCTCATTTTGTACTTCTTTGTAAAAAACATTTTCATTCTTCTTCTTCTTGATAATTTGCTTTCGCAATGAAAACCGGTTAGAAATCTTTATTAAAATATGCTTCCAGTTTAGCATTCTGCCTTTTTTTCATTTTGCTATATATATATATATATATACACGTTCACTCACCCATATACACTTACCCATATGCATACACAATATACATACATCTGTGCATGCATGTGTGTATATATGTACATATATGTATATATATATATATATACGTTTAAATATATGTGTGTGTGTAACAATGCGCGTTGACATACATATATATATTAATTTTATATATACCTATGTATACCTATGTATGCATGTGTGCGTGTGCGTGTGAATGTGCATTTAAGGCCACGTGATTATGAAGTTTGCTTTGCATCCTCGTGGTTTTCAGTTCAGCCCCAATGCATTGCACCCTATGTAAGTGTCATTTGCCATAGTTCTTCACCGACAAATGCTTTGTGAGTAAATGTGGTCGACAGAAACACTTGGTGCATATTTGTATGTCTATGCGTATGTGTTTCTGTTTGCGTTTGACCCCAAAGACTGCTTGATAATTGTTGTTGGGTCGTCTACGTCCCCAGAGACTAGAGTTTATATAAAAAAACCAGTTAGGATAAGCAACTACCTTTAAAAATATAATTATTGAGTCGAAAATTTTCTAACTAAACTCTTTAAGTCGGGGTTCCAGTAGCGACTGAAATAATTACTAGAGAAACAAAAAATTCAATATATAGGCCTTTATATATAGGTATAAGCGTGGCTGTGTGGTAAGAAACTTGCTTCCTAATTAAAGCGTAATTAAAGACAATATAAGTGAGATATGAATCACTTTCAGCAACAAGAATTCTATACTACCATGGATAGCACTAGTAGTAAAAGGTGGGGCACGTATTACTGATGTTTTAGGCGTGGCTGTGTGGTAAGAAGCTTGCTTGTCAACCACATGGTTCCGGGCTCAAGCCTACTGCGTGGAACCTTGGACAAGTGTCTTCTACTATAGCCTCGGGCCGATCAAAGCCCTGTGTGTGAATTTGGTAGACGGAAACTGAAAGAATTCCGTCGTATATGTGTGTGTTTGTGTGTGCATATGTGTGTATGTGCCTTTGTGTCAGTTTTTACCCACCATCGTTTGACAACTGATATTGGTGTGTTTACATCACCGTAACCAAGCAGTTCGACAAAAGAATCCCACAGATTAAGTACCTGGCTTACAAAGAATAAGTCTTGGTGTCGGTTTGTTCGACTAAAAAGCGGGTCCCCAGCATGACCTCAGTAAAATGGCTGAAACAAGTAAACGAGTAAAAGAATACAAACAGTGGTTTGTATTTTTCAATAAATGACTTTTTCCTTATTTATTTGCGTTTGATCTGTGGAACAAAAAAACATACTGGGTGAAATGCAATGTAAATCATGTCTGGAACAATAACATCGCAAATTGCAAATTTGAATTTTGAAATATGGTAAAGAAAATTGGCTGAATGCAACCCCAATTATTCTCCGCCTTACAGTTTCAAATAAAACATATCAAACATGAAACCGAAGAACAAAGAAAATTGTGTAAAAGCATGACTGTAGAAAAATTCAAAATGAAAATTGAACTGTTGAGGCAAAGAGTCAACTCTGCCGACGAACATTTAAAAAGGGAAATTTCAAAAAAGACAAGCGGCGTTCTGTTTGAAGACACAGTTAAGTTCTGGAAGGAACGATGTATAAATGAAGAATCAACATCTCTTCCACTATCAAAAAAGAACACTTACAGAAACAAACATGGAAAATTACTAGTTATTTATCCACCAATTGATTGCGATCTGAGCCAATTTACTCTATAAAAAAAAGAAGTGGCTCAGATCGCAACGGTCAGAAAAGACACAATTTCCGACTAAGCTCCACATAATATACTTTTGAAAATGAAATAGGAAACCGGTTAAGTGAGCGCGCGCGCACACACACACACACACGCACACACACAAGGTAGTTAGGTAGATGAAGTGGGCTGGAGGCTAGGTAGTCAATGGAGGATCTGTAGCAGAGAATCTAATGTAAATAAGTGCAGTAAGAAAGTAGTTTTGGTTCACATCGAGTTGATGGCGACAATATGTGTGTACATACATACATACATACATACATACATACATACATACATACACACATGCATGCATGCATGCATACATACATATATACATACATACATAAATGATAGCTGTAACACGATTCCGACTAATGCCACCATTTGATTGTTATCTTAACCATGAGCAGTTGTTCAGTCCTGCTAGGCTTACACTCTTTTCTACAGAGATGTTAACGATGGGCACCTCTTACAGTAGATGTTACTATATCGTTTTAGTGAACCTTCGTATGATGTTTCCTGGTACTCATCCTTTTCTACACCCTCTGCATGTAGAGATGCCATATAATGCATAGTCAACAATTTCCCCGCTTCTATGGCTCTTCTGATTATTTCTCAAACACACCTTCCCGTTCACACTCCAACACTTGTTACATATTAAACTGGGCTGTTTTCAAACATTCTCAGGAAATTCACATGAAGAAACTTACAAACATCTCTCTTCAAATGTTCATCCATGAAATGATTTTCTTCAAATTCCCTCCTACCCTCGATGAAGGATCTACAGCAAGGTTTACGCGTATTATCCAAGATTTTGACTTTCTCCAACGTAATCTTGATGCACTCCTTATACTCCAATTTCGGTTTCTGCGTGAGTATTTTACACTGGGGTAACTAATTATACAGAAATTGCACAGGAAACCGATCATCTCCCTCTCTGGCCACATAAGCACTCCATTGTAAACGATGCTGAAATACTAGAGACTCTATACTAGTTGACCGACTGTGTTCGAGGACTGATATCTGGTACCCAGTATATGGTAGAGATACTATTGGTGAAATCGCTCCAGCCGTGTCATACATACATACATACTACATACGTACATGCATGCATACATACATGCATGCATACATGCGTACATACATACATGCGTACATACATACATACAAGTGAAAATGTAAAAGTTGGTAACACTTTCCAGAACTTAACTATTTAAGTATATATGTGTACGTCTAGACATGCAAATATTTCCATGCGAATACATACATAAAACGAAACATACAGATCTGCAGATGCACTGACTCCAAATACTGCACATATACACACATATATGCAAAATACCATCCTGGTGTTGAAATTCCAATGAAGGAGCCTTTTGTCTAGGTTAGAGACCGGCTCTTTCTCAAGTGGCAAGAAATTTCGAAATAAACTGGATAATGATATACATACATACATATATGCATACATACATGCATGCATGCATACATACATACATGCATGCATGCATGCGTACATCATACATACATGTATGCATGCATACATACATACATACATACATACATACATATTCAGATCCGGGCTGTTCTCACAGCTTGAAAGATATAATTCTCTTTCTTTGTGAAACTATCTTGCAGGTTATTGTGGTTATCAAGTGCAACACAATCAACAATTTCCAGAAACACCAAAACGATTCAAAGGTAAACAGTTTGAAGACTATAAAATTGATACCTTAAATTCCAAACTCTACCAGCTGAAACAAGAACTAACAGTGACGACTGAGAAATTAAAATACAAATCTGCAGTGTATATATGGAAAATACTCAATAGATTGTGTCTGGGGAGAGTCATTGTCTTTTAATGCCTTACTAATTAACACACTCACCGGTTCGATTTTCACTCATTAATTAATTAATTAATTTTTTTTAAATTTTCGTTGCTTCTTACAACCTCTTCAAATCGTCACTTAAATGTGGATGTTCTGTTATAACAAACTGCGGTTGTTGCCAAGAGAGTAACTCTCACATTGGGTTTGGTGCAAAATGCACTTTTTCTATATCGCTAGCGGGGAGATTAATACCCACCACCTCCCTCACCAAGATTACCAGATCATGTGATTTTGACCTTCCTTGATTATGTCAATAATGGATGCTCATCTGCTAGAAATAGCAGCAGTTCGTCTCTTCGCCAGCGATATATAGAATAACCGTGTCAGAACAGGCGCTGGTGTCACGAATACTCAGTGAGCTTGTTAAAAACATATTTAGATTGTTTGCTTGAGACTCCAAATCAGTCTATCGTAGCTTGAAAAACTGCACACTATCAGTAAAAAAAAAAAATTATAATTAAGGAAAAGAGTGGAAAGCTACTGGAGATCAATTTAAGAAGAGAATGATGGAATCAACGAAAAGTTGACAGGAGAGATGAGTTAAAACAGAGACACTGCAAACTTGTAAATAAAAAAACTACAAAATCAACGGTGCAGTTATTGAAACAGTATTGAGAAAAATATCAAGCAGGAAATCCGCTGATCCAGATTTTATTATAAGGTATTAGTTTAAAAATCTCAATTTCTATTGGCAACATTTAATAAGACTGTTTTGAAAATAGTATCAAGGGTACATTAAACGTACCCACATGGCTGTCAACAGCCATCATCCTTCTCATCCCCAAGCTATCTTTATACTGGTACAGGTATTTGTATTTCAACAACAGTACAACGTGTATATAATGCATCTATGTTCACTGAGTTATGTAGTAAAAAAAAAGGACATCCTTTCTTTTATTCTTTTATTCTTTTATTCTTTGACTTGTTTCAGTCATTTGACTGCGACCATGCTGGAGCACCGCCTTGAAGAAACTTAGTCGAGCATATCGATCCCAGGACTTATTTTTTGTAAGCCTAGTACTTATGCTATCGATCTCTTTTGCCGAACCGCTAAGTTACGGGGACATAAACACACCAATACCAGTTGTGAAGCGGTGATGAGGGGACAAATACACACACACACACATATATACGACGGGCTTCTTTAATTTCTCGTCTACCAAATCCACTCATAAGGTTTTGATCGGCCCGAGGTTATTGTAGAAGACACTTGCCTAAGGTGCCACACAGTGGGACTGAACCCGGAACCATATGGTTGGGAACCAAGCTTCTTACCACATAGCCACGCCTATATTTACATTCATTCATTATTTACTGTGAGTCACGTCAGCTATCAACAGCTTTTCCCCCAAAATGGCCAAACCACCAAAGCTATATAAACACGCACACATATATATGTCTATGTATGTATACGTATATGCATAGATATACATATATATGTGTGTGTACATGCATACATCTAGCCATATGCATAAACACACCCTCCCGTCCACGTATACTTATTCATCCATCTTTTTCGCCGATTATTTCTGGGTGGGTGTTGGTGGTAGAGCTCTCAGGCACCTCCCCCATAGGGTCCTATCGGAAGTAACCCTGATTAGAGATACCAGTTGGATTCCCAAGTGTGGCCATATGAGACTATGGATATTATCCAACCATCCCGTTCTTGTTCTACCCCTAGGTCTCCTACACTTATATAACCCTGTATTAGCTACAAAAAATTAGGAGTTGAGAGCCAAGAATTTCAGGAGGACCGAATTTGGGGGGAGATATTTCTGCGGTGCTTGGACAGGAAGACGCAAGACGAGTGGTAACAGGATGCAAAACAAGTGGGTTTGAGGGGCCTGAGGGGTGAAGGTACAGTATTAGCCACGAAGAACAGAAGCCATTATAGAAGAGAGAGAGAGAGAGGGGAGAGAGGGGGAGAGGAGACAGCGCACTTGTAATTTAGAGGCTGGAGTGTGTCCGTTAGTGTTGTTTTGTTAACTAAGGCAAGCAGCCTTTTCCTGAATGCAAACCAGCATATCTGTGTGCGTAGCAGTAGCACAGTTCCGTATGTTTGAGTATACCACTGGGGCCCTTAGTTGAGTTTTCTAGAGTATAAATAATTGGCTGGCGCTGTAGTATCTGCTACCTTATAGAGAAGTGCTGTCCGAGTTTTGATTTTACCAAAATAGATTTTGAGACCCTTGCTGTCGGAGTGACCGGAAGAGCTTGAACCGAGTTCTGCTCATGTTAAGAGAGCGTTGCGGTTTATGGCCCTTCTAATTTTTGGCAGCGGGCGTGTGCATACATTTGCTTGTGTCCAAAAGTTTTCTGCCCTTTCAAAGAGTATGTGCATCCATGCAGTGACAACCCTCACTTAAAAGAATAATTCAATTTCATCTCGAAAACTTTGTGTGGAGGTATTTCTTTTACTTTATGCGCTAATTGCAGAACACGGGAACAGACGTACAAACGCACAGCTTGTGTGTGTGTGTGTGTGTCTGTGTGTGCGTGCGCGCGCGCATGCGTGTGCGTGCGCGCAATGTGAAGGTGTATGTGTATATGTATTTATATGTGTGTGTGCGTGCTCGTATAAACAATTTTGTGTATATATATTGGGTCATCCCATAAATAATGCGGTTTTTTTTAATACTTCCTTTATTTTTCAAAATTAAGATAAAAAATATTTCTTTTTAATCTAAAATTTTCTCACCTTCATTTTCTACAATGCTTTTTCCATCTATCTGCTTGACTTGCAAGGCTCCTCTTCCAAAATTCACCTGTCCGTAACGAAAAATACTCCTCCAGTACTGTTCTGACCTCGTCGACAAAGTCCATATTTTTTCTGTCCAAATCATTTTGAAGACTGTGGAATAAATGATAATCAGATGGGGCAATGTCCGGTGAATATGGTAGATGGGGCATTGTCTCCCATTCAAACTACTCCAGCCTTTGGAATGTCATCCTCGCAGTATGTGGCCGAGGATTATCCTGATCTATCTATCTATCTATCTATCTATCTATCTATCTATCTATCTATCTATCTATCTATCTATCTCTCTCTCTATATATATATATCAAAATAAGAAACAAGGATATCCAGAGGTAATGCAGTACGATCGTTTCATGCAACTCAATTTGATTGAACAATGCAATCGTTACATCAATTTAAAATGCAGAGCAATCCTCAGCTGCATAAAGACATAGAATTTAATTAAATTAGAACAGATGGACACATTAGTACAATTATACCTAAAATCTCCAAGAAGTTAAGGAGATAGACAAAGAACATGCAGTCTCCACTCCAGCATAGAAGTTACTAAGTTATCAAGAAGATAAACATTGTTACAGACTCTGCCTGCCACTGATTTTTATGGGGTCAGTTTTAATTTATAGATTAGTTTATCAAATCCTTGTATATCTAAGAACAGAGGGCAGTATCTGTTACGAGTAGGGCTGAGGGAGCAGATAGAACTCATAGCTGGTATAATCATAAAAATCAAGATTCGTTAGAAGCAATATCATGAGGTTTGGTAAAGGAAAGCTTAAAACAAGATGTTAGCTGACAATTAAGAGGGTCGCCCTCCAGCAGACCATTGATAATCATGTTGCTATATTGTATACAGTTAAAGTTTAGGGTTATTCAGAGGATTATTAAGAAGAATATTATAACAAATGGATAGAAATTTTTGAGTATATACCAAACTTTTACCACAATAGAGGGAGAAAAAGAAATTATCCAGAAATAGTTTAATATTATACATATTGTACACTTAAATACTAACTAATCAGATGGTATCTGTGAATATTGATTAATTGGTATATACTGGTATTAATAAAGGAGTATTGAGGTAAAAGAACATGCTAATTATATATTAATAAAATTATAATCTAAGCAGTTTTTTTTTATAAGTAGTGAATATACCAGTATAGTTTTATATAAGCTAAGTATCAATTTATAGAGATACAAAAATTAGATTAATTTTATAAATAAATAAAGGCTAATTTCTTTATTATTTTATAATTTGTGACAGGCAGAGTCTGTAACAATGTATAT